>NW_009916202.1:16095-32418 GCF_000696875.1 Nestor notabilis | reverse complement strand
TCTTTCCCTGAACTTTCCTCCAGGCAAAGAGTGTAATGGCTTTATTTTTGTTTTAAGATTGAACAACCTTTTCAAATGGCTGTCATTGGAGGATATTTAAATTCCAGCCTCGCCATATGCTGTCAGTTCAGGACTGCTGCCAATAAACATGGCAGAACCTTGCATGAACTGAATGTTTCTCAACTTTATTAGTAATTCACATTTGGACCCTTTCCCTGCCCACACACCTCTGTGCCCTGAATCTGTATTTCCTTGCCAAGTCATGTAAGCCTCTGATCTTTTTTCCCAACTATATTTCCAGACTCCGAATAGAAAGCCATCTAAAAATTGTACTGTTAGCCTGCATCACTCCTTCTCACCCCTTCATGTTGCAACTGGATTCAACCAAGTTATAGACTCGAAGTAGAAGCCTCTTGATTTCCAGAGCAAGGAACTTCGTATGTTTGTCTACCTGAAGTGTCCCCTTTGTTAGTGTTTGCTTTTCTTGCAGTGCTTTCCAGTGCCAACCTTCTGGGCACGATTCAAATCAGTTCTTCCAAACATCTGTGTATGAGGTGAGCTTTGAGATCTGGATTGCTGTCTGGGCTGGAGGTAACTTCATTGGTATGTTGGTGCATTTCTACTCTTGAACAAGGGGTGCAGCTGTTGTAGTTTCTCAATGTGTAAATAGTTTCTCAATAAGATAGGATGTGCAGCACATATGATGAATTCATACTTGTCCACTTTAGTTGAAGGAAAGTTTTCTTGTATGACATGTTAATTCCAATTTTAATGTATCAGATCATCCTACAGATAAAAATGGCTTAATTCTATCAAAACCTTTTTTTATCTCTTTTTCCAATTTCATTTTGGGTCCTGTGAGCCTACAGTAGAAGAGGTCCTTACAAAATGAAAATGGCAATGTTTTTCCTAAGCATGCACTTTCCCAAATTAATTAATATAGGATCTCTTGTAATAGGCAAAAGAATTTGAGTTTCAGTGACTTGAGTTAAACACTGGTGAAGAATATTGGGTTTGCCTTCTCTTGCTGACTTACATGAAAATCACCAACTGTGATTTACTGTGCACAGTAAATCCTACTGAACTTTCTTTCCTCCTTCTTGAAAAAACAAAGCTCTGTGGTTAAGGTTATTTAGCCTTACAATTCTTGTTGAAATTAGCAGAAATGTAGCCGAAGAGTTTAAATGTTGAGCTAATAACGTTCTTGGTTTTCAAGGTATGTACGTGGTTTAAGATTTAAAAGTTCTTCCTTTTGTTGTGAGATCAGAAGGTTTTAGACACAAGACAGTCTAAAAGTGGCCACACAGGAGGTGACAGGAGCGGGAGCTTATTCCCTACCAAATACAATGTTATTTTAAGGCTGCTGAGTCCAGTATCCCATCCTGGTCCAGCTAAGAGGCTGCTGTGGAGAGAGGCAGATTCTTACCTCTACCACTTCCAAGAAAATCCTGTTGTTCTGTTACGAAATACCTGCCAGTTGTTACTTTTCAGGCTGTTAGGAAAACAGTACTATTTTTCCTCCCAGGTTCCCAGTGAAATACTTGCTTCACGTTCATTTCTTGAACTGCAGTTAATTACACTAAATCAGACATGTCTAACAGCTTTACTTTTCTTGGAATAACAGTCTTCTAAAAAGTGACTTTTTATGGCCTGGAACGGGAAACTGTTGAAACAAAAAATTGGGTGGCTTTTGAGACAACACTGACTCCTCTTTCACATTAGAGTTTCTGCCTAGAGTGTTTCTTCGCCTTCTTACCCTTCCTCCCTATTCCTCTTTTAAGACCATATAATAACATCTCAAACTTTTCCCCTCAGCCTTTTTGTTTATGTTTAAAAGTAATTTTTCACACTAGCAACTCTGTACAATTTATAGATCCATGCTAGAAACATGCTAGTTTTGACATTTGCTGTAATGTGGCCTGGGGGAGACTTACGTTTGGTTGATTCATTTAGATTATTCTGTTTTGACAATTGGAAGTCTCCTATTCAGTAGGATTTCAGCATCACTCCATTATGCTTCCCAATGCTTTCCATTGGGGTTTGGAACCAGATTTTGGTATCATGATTACTGTTAGTGAATGCCATGGGCTGTACCTTGGGTGGTAGGTACTTCCGGTGTTAAGAACTACTAAGAGCACTGGTTCCCCATGCTTTGGCTGATGTGAGCTTCAGTTTAGTCCTAACTACTATGGCAGAAAGCCTGGGACCTGTCGAGTAGTTTGAGTTCGTTTAATGCACAAATCCTGCAAGCTCCTCACAAACATCTTCCAGCTTTGACTACTACTTACATGATACATATGTCCCCATTTCTCCAGTTTCTTAGCTTCTAGCAGGCACTAAGTGAGCTTATTAATTGTTCTTCCTTTGTATTTTACTGTAGACCTTAAGTCTGACTGATGACAAATGGAGGACTTCTTACAGTAAGTTATTGACAAAAGTCTTCAACCACAGCAGCATACATCTTGGAACAAAGACAGTGTAAAGCATTGAATATACACTCCACTAAAAACACCACTGCAGTAATAAGTACACAAATATTGACCAACCTGGTAGCCAGGTGGTCATCACTTAACAAAGTTTATAATATAGCTTGATAACTGGGAGTAGAAGCCAAAAAGGAAGAAAGATACAGGAGGGTGAGGAAATCCTGTTCTTAAAATGTAGGTGTCTTGAGTGGCTTCTGCACATGGAATGAGTGAGGAGGATTGGACTCTTCAGCTTGCAACAGAGGGGTCTTAGTGGGAGGATAGCAGAGATCAACAAAATAAGGAGCAGTATGGAGAGAATGGACAGGGATGTGCTATTCTTCATTTCATTTAATATAAAATCTGGGGTGCTTAGATGACTTGTGGAAGAACCAGGGTCAAAATGAATGCAAGGATATGGTTTCTTCACCCCAACATGAAGTAGCTGCATGAAACTCCTTGCCAAAGGATGTTATGGATTTAAAAAAGGTTACATGGGAGGAGAAAAAGTTTACATTTCAAGAGGAGAACAGAGAAATGTTTGAAAGATCCAGGAAGGATTAGTAAATAATGCAAAAGACATCACTTACTTAAGAAATCTTCTGAAAGCAGCCTGACATAGCAGCTAAGAAAAGTGTCATATACTTCATCGTCTTTTCAGTCAGGCACCTGATTCTGGCCCCTATCACAGACACTGGCCTAGAGGGGCCCTTGGGCTGAATCAGCATGGTCTTTCCTGTGTTCTCCAATCAAACCTGACTGACATCACTCATGTTAAGACTCCACTTAGTTAAGTCAAGATCACCTTCATATTTTACTTTGGACCATGATGAAGGACTTCCTCTCTGTAGACTGTGAATGAAGCAAACTTTCTATCCCACCCATTAAGTACCAGTGAAAGATGAAGCCCACTTTGCATCCCCCCCAGAATGCAAGCTCTAGGGGAAAGTTTTGCTATTTTCATCATAGACTTACCTAACATAGCATACATATTAGCATACATCAAATGTCTCAGTATAGATTAGTGCAATGTAACCTACTACCAAATAGCTTATTTGTGTGAAATGCCCTAAAAGATGGAATGATTTTATTTGCCACCCAGATCAATTTCCAAGACATGTGTAATGTGCAGTCTCAAAAATTGCCTTCTTCATAAAAGGCAAAGCTGACAGATGCAGGTTTTGTGGCTTTAAATTAAAAAACCTTGTAAAGATATATATATATAAAAATAAAAGAGAACACAATGCTCTAAAACAAAAGCAAATAAAAATTCAATGGGCCTTCATATACTGGTTTTTGTACTCAGAAAGCAAGGTTTAATAAAATTCTTTAATTTTATGGCAGAAGACATGTCAAGTGCAGTTTACATTTCTCAGCCAATAATCATATTTTCTTGCAAGTGGCTGATACATTTATTTTTTAGAGACAGACACAACAAATAATAAGGGTTTTTATTTGAGAGGAGAAACAAGCATTTTTATCAAGATGAAAGGGGTATAATAAATTTATGAGACCTCACATACAGCTATAATATAATAAATTAGGAGGATTAATGGAATTGTGGGCTACAGTAACCCTCACTAGTAGAATGCCTATTTTATGGAGCTTGATAATATAGTTTATCATTGACTCCATGGGAATTCCCACAATATATTAGCTGTGGTGTAACAATAAAGCACACACAGTAAGAGGCATGTCTCTTTTGACACACATTCTCTTCCCACACTTATTTTACCAGGGAAACAACTCCGGTGCAGTTTAATTAAACTGCACTGCAATGAATTAGTCCAGGTCTTAGCCCCCTGACAGTGAGGAGCCTGGCATTACCACAGGGGGCTGTCCCCCCGTGACACCAGAGACTGCAGAAAACCTGGGAAAAAAAGTGTAGGGTCTCTCAAGTGACACTGTCACTGTGCAAGGCCTTAGCTGTCAATCACAGGACCTGAAAAAAAGCTTAGACCCCTTTGCATTCAACTTTATCTGCCTACATTTGTTCACTTTGATCTGACCTTTAGGAGGAGACCAGAAAGTGATGTAAAGAGGCATTTAGAAGACCTTCCCATTTATGAAGATGGCGGACTTTGGTGGCAGATAAAAACCCACGCCGTGGATGTTCAGTTGATGAGTCTCTCAGTTACCTGCATGATTTTTAAAGTTTTCAGGAATAGGAACAAAACAAAATCAGGATTCTACAGAAAAGCATTCTTTGGTAAGGGGCGGTGGTGCAAGTGAGTGTCAAAATCTGAATCCAAGTGGAAATGTTTAGGTTACATGAGCAGATGGGAATCATGTTTCTACAGCCCCTGGGATTCCTTGGTGTTAGGCAAACCATTGGACTGCCTGAGTCTGTATCCCTTTGAAATAGAACATAGCTTTATATTAAAAAAAATAAAATTCCCTCTGTATTTAGACATCACCAGAAACAGGAAGGTCATGAGAGTCTTTGGGCACTCTGTGACTCGCTACTACTACCCCATTTTAAATAGGGACATCTAACTTTGTGGATGAGTTTGTCCATGTTATGCTTGTTAGATGACACCACTGGATGGTGTAATGCTTGTATTAAATCAACTGAAGAGCAATCTGTCACCAAATTTCGGTTCTCCCAGATCACTCCTCTCTGAGAGGGAGTGATCAAGTCCCCTTAACTGGAATACACAGAGGTCTTCAGTCTCTCAACAAATGACATTTTCCACTCGTTTAATCGATGCTTTATATCTTGTATCTGCCACTAGCACATTGAAACAATCATAAGTTGATATACCCTTCAAAGAAAGGTAGTTGATAATGATTTTTAAAACAAAAAATTGAATTGTATAATTCTCATCATCTTGGAGGGGCATTTAATACAGACAACAGTATTTCCCTAGAGCCAAATGGAACATATAGAAAGGTAATTCCTAATAAAACAGCAAAACGGTCTTCCATTATTTATAAATATGCCTGTATGGAACCTTTCATTAATTCATGAGACTATTTAGGAGTAGAAAAGCAGAATTTAATCTTTCATACGTGCATTTTTAGTGAGAGTACCTTGCCAGACTCAGCCTAACACTTTTTTGAACATACATGCCACACCACAGAGGAATTCATTAGACAATGGCAATTAGATCTCTAATCATTTGGCACTGCTGGAATTACTGCACTCTATTTAAATGCCAGACATGGTACCTTAGTGATTGGCTCATCCTGTCGCCACATTTCCATCGGCTACCGAGCCTGAGAAATGACAGTCACATTAGATGTCATGTAAAGCATCTGACCTTGCTCTTCCAGCACTTGATCTTTGCACTTCAAGCAGACATTTATCATTGTCCTGCAGAGACAGAACTCAGGTGGTTCAGATTTGCCACTGGTTTTCACTTTATAAAGGAGTTAAAACATTCCCTAAACTTTATCCTTCTGTTGCAGGAGGGATAGAAATACAATTTTGTTACTAGCTGGCCAGGTGAATTTACTCAGTGGAGGGAGAGAGGAGCAGGTTCCTTTGTGTCAAAAGACTAGAAAGAAGAGGTGTTTAGTCTCGGAGGACATACTCTTCAACTCAAGTTCTGTGATGCTCATAGCTGCTTTGCTAGTAGAGTCGAAGACTTTTATTAATCAATTTTCACTGCTTTGTTCTTTTTATGACACAGGGAATGCAGAGGTCAGAGATTTTCAAGTGGAATAAACATAGCAGATAACAGCAGCCATAGCTGCAAAACAATGGTCCCTCAGCTTCAAAAGAACCACAAAATCCCATCTGTAACTAGTAAACTTTCCATTATATTTCTTTCAATATTGAAAATAACTGCTGTGGTTGCAGTTATCTTCTTGGATGTGCACATGAGGTTTCAGGAGGACTTCAGTTTTGTCCCTGTGAATAGTTCAAGCCAGTGTGCTGTTCCCCAAAGGGACCCAGTAGAAAACTTCTTTTATTAATGCTAAAGTCTCATAAGGAAGCTAGTTAGGACTTTTTCAGGTATTGGTGTTTCAGTTTGCAGGTTTCTCTGTGTAACAGAGATGGGTTAATGCAAACCATGCATCTGAAAGTTGTGGTTAATGCCCATCTCTGTGGATAAGCTGACTGGGTACCTAAAATGACGGGGAAAGTTTGCACTCAATTTCAGAGTGTGAGTTTAGGGCATACCTCTTCTCTTAATGCTTGAAGGGATAAATCTGCAACTGAAATACATTTTGAAAGTAAGGTCTGCAAAACTGGGTTGATTTCACTTTAGGCATGGTATTTTTTTTTAGGGACTTTACCTGGCATTCTCCCTCATCAGTGCTACTCACAAGTGGGCTTTTTGGAGGTAGACAAGGAAAGTAGCATTTACAGGCATCACTTTGTCTGACTACCCACTCTTATTTTAATGTTTTTCATGACCACAATTTTTATCCCATCTGTTATTGTCATTTTGCCTCAGTGGTTAAACAAGTTTTGCTGTAATTACAGGAAAAAAGAGAGGTAAAAGGATACAGAGTGGCTGGAAACTTACTGTAAAATTCAAACTACTCAGAGTTTGTTTCTAACACCTGTTTTCACCCATCTTTCAATTTCTTAAAATACTTATGTACTAATGGATAAAATTACTGTTCAGGAACAAGGCAGAGTTTACTGGGAAATCCTAAGTTGTTATTGTTGGGTTTTACTTAACTTTTCAGGGAGAGATATGAGACTTTAATTCCCTCACACTCCCTCTCTCACCCAAACTGGTGACAGTTGTCACCCAAATGTGGTAGTTTTTTAGGCCAAGGCTGAGAGCTTTTCTGATTTTGCTCAAAACTGATTCTGTAAGGTTAGGTGTTGTGAAAATAAAAATTCTCTTTATAGGTTTTAAATGTTGTCTATAATCTCAGTGTGGTTAGAACTGTAAACCACAAATTAGTGAATAAACCCACACTCCAGCATATCACCTTACTGTGGGAATAGACGTACATTCTGACTTCTGTGAGAGACAGGGCAGACTCCATCCAAGTATGCAAGAACAAAGGGAATGCTATTTTGTCTCGTGATTCACCACCATACTTGTCAGCTAAAACCTAACTAACACAGCTTCTTTATTACTGCTACCAAGTCCAAAGAAGTATGAATTTTTTCCCATGCTGAGTTGCAAAAACAAAGGGTATAAACCCTACCTTGTAGCTACAAAATGTACGAATATGATCTAGGAGTTTTTAAGAGATCTTATTCTATGCTCAGCTTTTCTTACCACAATACTTCTTGCCACTGTGGGCAAGTTGGTGGAATAATTGGTTCTAATGTGAGTTATGCACCCAGTGCAAAAGATGAGAGTGAGAGTCAAGGTCAATAATCTGACAGTGGTGTCCACAGCAAAGGGGATTTTTGTGGCTCGCTATTCTCACTGAGGGAAGGAACACTATTGAAAACCCTTTACTTTCTTACTTAACTTCTGACTAAATCTAGTTTCTGCCTCAAAAACATTATTAATTAATATCTATGATTTTAAATTGTAGAATAAATACATTGGCAGGTCTGATCACACCAGGTTTATTAGCAGCACAATGGCAGAGTAAACCTAGAATTCAACGTGAAAGGGTCAAATCATCTATCTTTTATGTTTTAGCTTTCATAATAATGCAATTTCAACCAGAAATGTAATCCATACATTTCAGTGCAATGACACAATATTTGGATCTTTTTCATTGCATTTTGTGTGGATGAAGTCTTGCTGTATTTGAATGCACTTAAGCAATGTCTGAAATTCACAGCTGTGGGGCTTTTTTCTTAATCACTGCTTTCCTGGATAGCAGGTGTTTTAAGAGGCTATAGAAATAAATCTACCTGCAGAGGATATAGAAATAAATCTATGGCTTATCAGTCATGCTAATATAATTTTTAACGTCTGAGGACATTAAGCTACAATTGAATTTGAAGGCCATGTTGATTCTCTGTACCTGAGCTTGAGACTAAACATAGTTGCTGTTCACTAGCTGGGCCTCCTGCAGAGGATCTTGACATCAAAGAGACAAACTAGCTAAGTCATAATTAGCCCCAAGCTTGTTTGGTGTAAATTGTAAACAATATAT
Organism: Nestor notabilis; assembly: GCF_000696875.1. Classification (NCBI taxonomy): domain Eukaryota; kingdom Metazoa; phylum Chordata; class Aves; order Psittaciformes; family Psittacidae; genus Nestor; species Nestor notabilis. Next base: position 23,923 of record NW_009916202.1, on the reverse strand, counting down.
CAAGTTGACTAATTGTAATGAGTCTAACTACCAGACACTGAACCTTAGGGATTGGCGCGCCTTGTCGCCACATTAGCTCTTGATATGGCATCTGAGAGAAGAGCAGCGCACGGTCTGTGCGCTGGGAATCCCAGCACTTGAACCCGGCGCTGCTCGGGGACATCCATCACTGTCTGCAGCGGGCAGGAGTCAGGTGCCCCTGCTTCTCCGGGGTTTGCGCAAACGCAGCAACTCAGCTGCAGGATTTCTCACATTAATCTGTGCAATTTGGGAGTCTCCTTCAGAGGTAAAAAGGTTGAAAGCCACCAGAGAAGTTGTCAAGGAAGTTGCAGGCTCTGCGTTGCCGTTTTAGGTGATCCAAGCTGTATTCTGAAACACATAGTTTGACTGAGGGAACAACTGAGCCTCTTCTTTCCTATTCTATTTCAAAATGTTCAAGCATCTCGAAGCTGACATATCTAATCTGTAGAAGCTCACTAAATATTTATTATTTATTGGGAAGAATAAACGGCACTAAGCTGGGTGGGAAAGAATCCATGCATTTTAACAAACAACAAATCCCCTTGGACTAGCAATTCTGCCTGACTGATACAGATTCACTGTACAGATTCACGTCGCCACATTGCAACTCTTTTTCAAAGCTGGAGGTCCAAAGGCTGTGTAATAGGCACAATATGAGAAATGGCACACTGTTTGTCTATGGCTGTCTGCTCTATCACAGTATCAACACAATAAAGGACTAGATCAAAGATTCCTAATGGGGCAGATTTTGATTAGCTCATATTAACTCTCAATATAGGAAACATACACACATACCTGTATCTTGGGGAGTGTGTAGTGACATAAAAGAACAAAGATGAATGGACTTGCAAACCAGCAGGCTGTTAAAAGATAAGAAAAATAATCCTTATGTTCTTTGGTGAGCTCTTGGTGAGTTTAGCAGCCTACCTCTCTCAGCAAGCTATTTTTCTCTATTTATCCTTACTGAGAAAATTTTTCCCTGTTCCTCAACTAAATTTGCTCTTGTAAGTATTCTGCGTATGAAAAAATAGAAAGGAAAAGTATTTTTAGGAGCAAAGAGTGTATATAACATTTGGTACTGAATGGTGGTGCAAGGATGCAAAAATCTTTCAGACTTCAACTGATATACACATTGGGGCACAAAATGTCTGTTTGCAAGAATTAAGGAAGGGTTCTTTCATTAGTCAGTTACAGGCCTTATTTAATTGGAAAATTAAAAAGTTTATTGTGTTATTTCTGGCTTCTAAGAGCAGCAGGCATAGCTTTTTCTGCCATCCATGCAGACACAGATCCTGATCAGGTCATCTTAAACTGCAATTCTGAGTAGACTTTTTCCCAAAGCCAGAGAGAAGCACCAATGAAATAGTTTCTCAAAGTGAACAAAATAAATGCTTTCTTCAGTCTCACAAGGACCCATTGTAAAAAGGGGAGACCTTTTTCTTCTTCCCTTTAAAACGCATTTAGTGCAAGGCTGAGGGAGCTGGATATAGCAGTCAGCTGCCCAACGGCCCCGTGCAGAATCCACTCCCTGCATCAGAGCTGCCATAGTCCTGCAGGGTCATGGGGAGGAGTGAGCAGTGCAAATGTATTCCAGCCATTAGTCATCTAGTCAGTTATTATGCTAAGCCCAGAGGAGAAGCTGAGTTTTACTTGCTGGCTTTAGCACAGAATCACAGTGGGAAAAAGTATGTGTTAGAGTCTATTTGCCAGTGTCCTCTTTCAAAAGGACATTACTCTCGTGGCTACTCTCCTGAAGGACAGTGGTGTTTGTGTCTGACAGGATGGTTTTTGTAAATTATTTATTGTGTTTGTGGTATCTGTGCAAACTGTATAAACCAGCATTTCAACCACAATAGATTATCCTTAGCCTGCAGTACCACTTCTTATCACTATATACTGCAGCTACCTCTCTCCTTTGACCCTTGATTAATCTGATGGTGTTAATTGTTCATAAACAATTCAGGTGTTCCTGGATTTCTCACAGCTTCTCTTAATTTAAACACTGCAGCTAAAAATATCTCATATCACAACAGCAAGCTTGCAGCTTTATACTTTATGAGACTGAAGGAAGCTATGCATCCCACAAGCTCTGGAGTGACTGGCTTCTGAAATAAGCTGAGTTTACAGGCCAGTTCACAAACACCAGAAAACCAAAACAGAATTGGTGTGTCACAAACTGATACTGTCCAATTCAGCCAGTCTGTGAAATGAAAAGCAGTTTCTACCAAGTGAGACTCACTGTCCCCTGGAATCTGAAACCCAACTGTGACGAGTTAGCTGGTTTATTTTAGTGCAATGGGAAGAACAGTGAGTCTTTGTCATAATGACAAAGGTATAATATTTGCTTGTCACCAAATCCTACCCAAAAAGAGGGCACCAAAGATGTCATGCTGTACGTTTCAGTTTGTGACAACAATAGCGGCCCTGTGGTCCCCAGCATCCCAGGAAAGATATTCCCCATTTTGAAGGGATTCAAGATTTTAAACAGGGATATACCTGGCACCATGTCAGAAGTTTTGTTAGATCAGAAGGATGTTCAGAGCTGCAGATGTGTTGCTCATGCCCCAGGCTTAACATGGTCCCAATACTTAATCTGATTTGCAGGAACATGTTTTGGAATTAGCTACAACTAACCTTGCTGTGCCGTAGGATGGTGACAATAAATAACCTTATCACCCCTGTGCTGAGCTGATAAAGGATCAGCCAGGCTCCACCAGGCACACGCAAGTTGGTGCACTTTGGAATCGCCGTTTAATACCTGTATTACAGAACCTGCTGTTTGCCAACAGGGTGTGCTCCCCTGAGGCGAGTCCACTGAAGAGATGCATAAAGCAATTAAGAAGATTGTTATTCTAAAGGGCCGTATCAGTTTACCCTTTTTATTACATTGCTCCCCCCTGGAGAGCTATCACAGGGATCCAGGGAATCAAGCAATAAAAAGCCACACCTTCATTAAACCTGCATAGCCTCAGTTTGTAGAAGCCTTATTTTTGGTTAGTGTTTTTACATCTCAGAAAGCAAGTCACGTGGCTTCCCCACGGTTAATGTAGAAAATCAAAGGAAGAGCTTTTTAATTTTGGCCAACCACTATTTTAATCATACTGAAATAAGACTGTGTGATTGACTGAGTTTGCATGAAAAAGGGAATACATCTAAACCACAAAACCACAGCTGGGGTATGCGTGCTTTTGACAACAGGGCTGAAGGAGGTAGTAGTTGAAGACAAAAGTATTATTTTGTGGCCCATTAACCATATAATCTGAAACCTGGATTATATGTAAGATTATCCTGTGCTTCAGCTACTGTGGGATGGTGGGAATCCAGCCCTTCATCCCTGCCTGAGTCTTCATCTTCACTGGCCATTTGGTCAAGGGGCAATCCCTTGACTATTGTTAGCTGCCTTGATTTGAAAGGCTCTTCCTGTTTGGTTGGTTGGTTTGGGTTTTTTTATCCATTGGTCATGTTAGTTTAGTAATGCAGTTCTACCAAGTCTTGAGACAATCAGACTTCCCTCTGGTTTGGATTACTTTATTGATGATGTGTCTATTTTAAAGACAGTTACTGTGCTTTGGAACTCGTTGCTGTGGGTACATCTCGATTGCTTTTACCTCTTCAGGGATCACATTCGCCAGGTTTAGCGCTTTGGGTATTTTACCAAAGATATTTTGTGTCTCTCCTATGAAAATGCAAGGAGTAAAACTGATATACTGGGACTGAATACTTACGTAGACACGTACAGATTCTAGAGTGTAAATTTATGTACGCTGATGTTTGTTTCAGTCTTGAGCCCAGATTAGGATTTGAATTTAAATGAAACAGTTGGTGAAGTAATTTTAAGAGTCAAATGAGGATAAGTGAACCACATACAGCATTCTTTTTAGACAGTGGAAACAGAACACACATCAAACATAAATTTAGGTATCATGCTACAGCAGAGTGAATCCCAGTATCCATACTTTTTTAATGATGATTTAAACATTTTCACAGCTATATTCTTGTGAAAGTTTCATTTAACCATGGCTTAAAGAATGCAGTTAGTTGGAAAAATATAAGATCTGACTCTGTAACCAGAAAGAAAATAAATGATGGCAACATCTTTATTTCCCTAAATATAGAAAGGAAGTTTAACTCTGAAGTAATTTCTTTCATTAATGCTAAGATCCTGATTTGACTTTTAAGATTTGGTAACTCATGCTTTGTTGTATTCATTGCTGTAGGAATCTGATAAAATACAAATTAATATCCCAATATTTGAATTTATGTCTCTCTGTGTCAAGCACAACATTTTGTCACAATCTGCTTTTCTCTCTTACAGAAAACCTGTTCTTTTTGTAGTTTGCTGTCTTCTTGGTCTCAGTGGTATATCCTTCAATTTCGAATGACTTCAATTTCGAATGAGAACTAAGCCCAGTAGCGTGTATTGTATCATCAGTATACATTACTGCAGGAAGAAAACACATCTAAAAAGTCTTCATGGCAAATTCATTGTAAGATGTATAGCTGTGTCCGCTAGGTAGCAATTCCTGATATCGGGCAATTAGGAGTGATGTTTTGACTATCAGTGATGTGATCTATCCAGGGAAGAGAATAGTGTTTTTCTAATGAAATATTTTTATGATTATGTTAATTCCCCTTAGCATCTCTGTGGTTCAGATGTGGTGACCACACCTTGCTGGCTGTTAGAAAACTCTCTTATTGTCACTGCTTCCTTGGAAAACTGTTGTTCCTCTCAACCTCTGTGATATCTGCTCCTAAACCAGTTTATGCTATTTTTGTGGGGAAACACCTTTTTATTGTTTGGGTTCATCTAAGAACATACTGGCTAGGAGGAGTTATCGTGTCTAAGTGTCCCAGTTTATAGATTTGCTACATGGCTGGGTAAGAAGTGCCTTGTCATTTACTTTGAACTCACCCTTTACTTATTCCAAGGAGAAATGCTAATAAAAATACCTGTTTAAAACATCATGACTAGCTGATACACTTCCAAATATTCATAACAGATATAGTTGAAGAAAAACACACCATGTACTTGCATCAAGATTAAATGTGAAATAGGATTTCTGCTCCAACACTCCCCCACCTCCCCTGCCACCATACATTTTAGGTCTCAGTCAGATCAGGGGACTGAACACCTCTGAGGTCCTAGGGAAACCCTGGTGCCAGCAGAGAGGTAGGAAGCATGTGGCCAGTTTTGGGGGCACAGTAATTTTTAGCTAACTGGCCCAGCCTTTTATTTGCTTCTGATTTATTCACCTTGCTCCTGCTAGTCAGGTATTTGCTACTGCTCTGTTTAAAAGAAAGATCTGACACTCCTTTAAATACTTTAAATTTGGGTGTTGCTTTTTTGGAGTTGAAAAAGCTGTTTTGTCAATGCTGATGATGTCTCTTGCACTTGACAGGCCAGTTAAGAAGTCTGACTTGCAAGAGGTAAAACTCTTTCAGTTCTCCTGACTTGCTTCATGTTGTTCTGTATCTTAACATGTAGCTCATTATTAGACCAGACATCCTGAGCTGATTGCAGGGGGGGTTGGACTAGATGACCTTTGAAGGTCCCTTCCAACCCAAACTGTTCTATGATCCTATGATCACTCTGTGGTGTCAGCAGGTCAGGGGGTGATTATGCCCTTAAGCCTTTTTTTGGCATTATCATATCAGCAAAGTTTTTGAAGTGGCAATAAGGGGAGTAGCTTGGTTTGAAAGGGATTGGTGTGTGTGACAGAAAAGTACAAGTAAAATGTATGTTAAAATAAAACTGGAATACTAGTCCTATTCTTGTTCAAAATCTGAATTGGTGTCCATACCAACAGGACCAAACACAGGATTAACATGTAAATGAATCTCAAACCAAAGTCTGTACGACATGCAGTAGGGCTGGGCAATCATCATCAAGAACGTCTGGGTAATAAGCAAGGAGGAACTGAGGAGCAGGCTGAATTCATTCCTCTCTTCATCCTTAAAGGTAACCAGAAATCTTGAGCAGATTTGCCATTTTTATCAGGCATCTCCTGGATAGAAGCATGTGCTATGCAGCACACATCCATGGGGAGCCTGAGACATCCGACCTTCATGTGTGTGTTAAATTGAGGAAGAACTGTAACTAGCGCACGCATGCTGTGTCATCAGTCTGTGCATGTGTAAAAGCCACTGGTGTGAAATTTGCATTCAGAACAAGAGGCTCGCACTAAGTGGGGCAGCCTGTAAAAACCTAGACAAAAGGCCAGAGTCTTTGTATCCCACCTGGAGAAAATCTCCACGTGGAGAAAGCAAGCGTGTCTGGGAAACACGGACAGTCCTACTCTTGCCACTGTTTGGGCAAGTATTTCTGTGACCCTTTGGGGATAAACTGTGCCTAAGAAGATGCTGTTATTTTCAATGAAACTTAAACCGATGCTTCTACTATTAGATTGTTCCTAGGGTGCTGCAGCCTCAGGGACTGAAGCTGATGAGACTGATGTCCCTGGTCATACCATGGAGTTTGGTTTTATAGCTAGCGTGCAAACTGCACTGGCTCAAAATCAAGCTTTTTAGGAACTGCCTTCCCTATAGAATAGATTTTATGACGTAAAAATAGAAGGAAGATCATGTGATCTATATATAAAAAATAGTTTAATGTTAAATGACCTAAATAAAATTAAGCTGGGTCCTTGATCTTTCTGAATGGAGCAAAGAAAGGGCAAGAGAATAAACTTTTTGTTTTTCATGTGACCACATCATAGATATGAGAGGCATGCGGGCAGCAAGATCATGAATAGCATGTATGACCGTATAATAACCTAGTAAAATAAATAAAGGTGGATAACATCCTGTTTCATTTATGATGTACTGTACTGTAGAAGAGTGGCATTTTCTTTAGTTTGAGTTCCAACAGGACAAATAGCTATCCTATTTGCACTTCATTTAATGAGATACAGATTGTAAGAACGTGGTGTGCAGAGGTAGTCACCTCTTCTCAAGTGTTTTGGTGTGCATGTGGAAATAGCAGAAGGTGCTTGTGTGTTCACTTACCAGTATTCATTTGTGAGTATGTGTGTGAGAGATGGTATACCTTACTAGGGATGCTTTCAAAATTGTGGCTCTGATTCTCTGAGAAAGTATTAAGAACAGGCTTGGGTTTCCCATGCCAGACAAACAGAGATAAGCACCATGAAGGTACCAAAAAGTCAGAGAAAGAATATAAAATCATCATAGACTTTATAATTTTCTAATCACAGGGACTCTCCAAAGAACTATAAACCAAGGGAACACTTTTTTGTCAAATGTCTTTAAGAGTTACAGGCACCAGTGTTTCACTGTGGTACATTCACCTGCTGTGAAACTTTTACCTCCAAATTAATAGCAGAAATACCCTTCTTATTTTCCGTTCCCACTTGAAAATAAACAAAATGAATTATTTTAAGGACTGTGTTTTGAAATACCTACTTCAAATCAATACAAACATTTATAATCAGTCTCAACTTTTTTACTACTGACTTTTTCTGCAGGTTAAGGAAATCCAAATGAAAGTTCCTGCACTAGTGACTATTGTTAAAAGTCACATTTTCACAGCTCTGTGAACAGAACACAAAAACTATTTATAAATTTTAACAAATGAAAATTCAAAGAATTCGTGCATCCAAATACTCTAGTTTGACTCTAAGCTCTCTTTTCTAAATACATGTTAGGTCGCGTTTCTCAAATGTATTCAGCCATGTGATATGTAGTACCAGCTCATTCATATCAGATGAAGTGTGACTGGAAATAAAGCTGGATCTTTTTAAGAAGACACAGTCCTTTGCTCCATATTTCCAAACCAAAACAGCCATGTTCA
>NW_009916202.1:0-16064 GCF_000696875.1 Nestor notabilis | reverse complement strand
CCCTACATTTCATTACTGCTCTTCTTCCTTCTAAGTGCAGACTAATGTAAAGACAATCGCTAAAGAAGCAGCAATCATAATACCCTATACTAACTAAATTCAGACTTACGGCTACCCACAGGAGAAATACATGACAGATCCATTGTTCTGTATTAGCAGGATATTGTCCCAGTATATGAACACATGCAAACTTTGAAGGCTTTGAATATTTAAGGCAAGACACTAGTGGCTCATCCCAGTGGGAACCACAGAAAAGGGGAACCTGATTAAATTTAATGTCATTGTCACTTTTTTTTCCATTGCTAAGAATTATATAGGTAGCCATAGCTACCACACTGTTCAGACACCATGACCACAATATTCTCCCTCAGAGGTTGGCGTCAAGGGCTGAATTATTCACTCCAAGAATGTGATTCATTACTAGATGTGATTCTTGCAGATTAAAAGATTTGTCAGTATATAAAATACATATACATATTCTAGCAGATTATTTTAAAATCATTGTTATGACCTCACTAACCTTAAAAGACACCAATTTTTATTAGTATAACTTAAGTTTGGAGCACATCTGCCCCTGCCCGATTCAGAAAGCCCTGAAGTAACTGAGCAGCTTTTTACTGGTTACTGTAAAACAAATTATGAAGTTGAAAACTAAGGCAGGAATATGTAGAAGGCTACTTAGAGACTCTGCAATTAAAATAAGAATGTTTTTAGACTGGTTTGTTAGAAATGTTTGCCTTCTTGAACTGCCCCCTTATCTGTTGTTTATTCTGTCAAATGAAACCTCAAATAAATATTCTGCTTAACTGTGGAAAGTGCATAACTCTGTTTCTCCACTGCTGTTTTGTTGCTAACTCCCATCTTCCCCAGACTTGCCTCACAGTGCTATTCCTAAGTTGGACAGACTAATTAGACTCATTTCCATCCCAAATAACTTCTGTGAGCATGCCTCATTTACCACTCACTGAGATACATGAATAAAGAAATGTCTCTATCTACGAGGATCTGCCCAGTGTAAACCGGCTGGTTCCTCATACATGTTTAGAGAACAACATATTTTCCTGTATATGATGTTAGTAACTGCTTTTATCATTTTTCCTTTTTACTCACAGGGAAAATTGACTTGTAAAATAAATCCCTAGCTCACGGGGCTGACAAAGTTTAATACTGCAGCAAACCTTTCACATATGTCAATTACTCTGACTCAATACCGCAGAGTTTTGCTGGGTTTAGGGATGCAACAACGCCGAGCACGAGACGGGCCGGACCATTAACGTTTATGCAACTTGATCTCAACAGGGAAGCTGATGACAGGCAAAGTGGCAGAGAGCCCTATTCTATCCCCCCTAATTGTTTTCAGTGTGTAGTGTATGGCAGGATTACTGGGAAGAGCCGGTAGGTGAGTAGAGAACTAACTGCTCTGCTCTGAGTGATTTTCTCAAATCCTTCAAGCGCCTGGATCTCTGCTCAGAATCTGTGGGAGCTGTGCAGAGTGCTCACTGCAAATCAAGCCATGAAGCCACACAAGCACCACAGAGCCAGAGGCAAAATCTGAGAGCCAAGAGGAGAAATACAGATGCAGTCACAGAATACTTGTAAACGGGTCCACCATCAGACTTCCCTTTAATGAATGAAAGAAGTTAAAATGCGTTAGCCACAGAGTGGCAACTATGTTACCCTAGACAGAAGCAAGCATTTATTATTGTTTTCCAGAAGTGATTTTTTCCAACTTAATGAGTCTATTTTGTTGTCCAGAAATACTTCATTATCCTAATTTGAATTCAAGAAAGGGCTTTCTGAATAATATAGGCAGGTATTTTTGAGCAGTTAATGTTCTAAATTAGCAATAGGTAACCTAACTATTGTAGCTTCTGACCTGCCAAAGGCCCTTACTCAAATTGGGCATTGTCTTGTCCTGTGAGCAGTCCTTTGAAATTAAGGTACCTACTCACAGCAGAACTACTGAGAGGAACTGATGTACCAGAAACAGTGTGGCCAGCAGGACTAGGGAAGTGACTGATCCTATGCACTCAGCACTGGTGACGCTGCACCTTGAACACTTGTTCAGTTTTGAGCCCCTCACTACAAGAAAGATACTGAGGTGCTGAAGCATGTCCAAAGAAGGGCAACAAAGCTGGTGAAGGGCCTGGAGCACAAGTGTGATGAGGAGTGGCTGAGGTAACTGGGGTTGTTCAGCCTGGAGAAAAGGATGTTCAGGGGAGACCTGATGTCTCCCTGCGACTACACACACAAAAGGAGGTTGTAGTGAGGGGGTGTCGTTTTTTTCTCCCAAGAACAAGCAGAAGGACAAGAGGAAACAGCCTCAAGTTGCATCAGGGGAAGTTTAGATTTTATATTAGGAAAGATTTCTTCAGTGAAAGGGTTGTCAAGCATTGGAACAGGCTGCCCAGGGAAGTGGTTGAGTCACCATCCCTGGAGGTATTTAAAAGACGTAGATGTGGCACATAGTAACATGGTTTAGGGCTGGACTTGGCAGTGCTAGGCTAACTGTTGGACTCAATGATTTTAATGGTCTTTTCCAACCTCAACGATTCTATGATTCTAATGATGACTGAGTCAGACCACCAGAATCTCCATTTAACAAGACAACAAGCACCACGCAACTCTAGTCTCTTTAGAAATTGGAGCCAGTGTGGCTTCTGATTGCGGTACCATTTTCTTAGAGGTAATCCAAATCCCACCATAAAAGCCTGAATTTGTGCCAGTGTGAGGGAGTAGCACCATGAACAGCTGTGATCTCCCAGAGAGGCGTGCAGTACTGCTGGAGCATGGCGTGCCCAACGCCAGTGCTCTGGCTTGGTCCTTCATGTGAGATGGAGTGTGCCCTGCCCCAGGCACTGCTGGTGGTGGGAGAGCTACTTGCCCCTTTTCCCCTGCTCCCCCCCTCACAGAGGGATGCTTGCACTCTGGAAGCCACTCTCAACTACAGAAGCGAGATAATCAGAAAGCAAATATTGCCCCAGTGTAGTTTTAAGTCAATATTTTGAGCTGCTGCTTAGCCTATTTGATGACAGCCAGAGGTTGGAGGTCACCTACCTGTCGACGATGGCATCAGGAGAACAGGAGGCAGAGTCAGCAATCTTCCTTGCCACTGTTCAGCTCGGTTTGTTTGCTGATTGAGCATGTCAATCACAAAACTCATCCCGTTCTCTTCCCTGGGAGCTTTCTGCTGGTACAGAAAAGAGGGACACAGAAACCCCCCAATTCTTCTTACTGATAACTCCTATTTTTAATCCTTCTGAATAGAGTTTTGCCTCTCAGAAATTTCTGGGAGATACAATAGATAAACCCGGAGGGTTTGCCGTCGAACCTGAATGGGATCAGGATTTGGTGCTAAACACTAAAGCTTGTGTCCGCTACACGAGCGAGAGCTGACTCGGAGGCCAGCTGTATAAAGCAGGTGGAAAGCCGGGACGGCTGCTCTGCTCCGCAAAGGAAGCCTGGCATCTAGTGGACATTTAGCTGTTACATCACTTCTAGCTTTTTGGTTAGTAGAGCTGAGGGCTACCTATACCCCACCCCAAAACTGGTCCTGACTCTAAGTTCGTGTCCCTGACTGCAAGTTGTAGTGAGCTTTAGTCCTAATCGTGGTTAAAAATCCACGCCAACTTTAAACCTGACCAGCTGCCTCTTAAAAAGGTGCAGTTGAGCCGGATTTTAAATAGCTCTTCTGAGGAACTTGCTTTTGTGCATGCATCCTATTTTCTGGTGGGTTTTTTTGTTGGTTTTTTTTTTTTTTTCCCCCCACAATGAATGTAAACATGTGGAAAAAACCAATGTCAGAAGACACGGGATGAAGTAATTCTGAATACATGGCTCAGAATGAGAGATGGAAGGTGTAATACCCATAAAAATACTATGGGAAGAGCTTACATTATTGCATTTAATGCAAAATGCACTTTTATTAGTTGTTCCAATAAGATGCGAACCCTCCCAAATTTCTTCTCTCTTTACATTCTGAATTCATTGTGAGTGCACATTACTCTCTTTGATTATCAAGTCGATATTTAAGTGAGTTATGTTTCTTTTTATTTGCTTTAATACAGGCCAACGTGTAACTATGTGTTATGCTACACAGTCGTGTTGAATAGATTTGTTCCTTTCACATACAGCAATATTTTTTGGTATTTACTCATGCTAAGTCATATCTTACTATGCACTTGAACCTATTAAAAATAACAGGATTAATTTTGAAATAAGGTAATATACAATATTAACAGGTCCCTTCTATTTTATGATAGATATAGTCCCCAAACTATTTTATGATTCTGTGATCCTTGTAATAATTAAATTGTTTTATATTCATTAAGTAAAATTGTATTACATGGGGGTTTAAAAGTACTTCAGGGAAAATTTAAAATACATTATTTTCTCCTAACTAATTCAGTAAGAGTGGTACTACAACTGATAGACTAAGTCTCTGAAAAGTCGTACCAAGAATAAAAGGTGCGTCTTTAAACTTACCTTGAGAGTATTCCAAATCCCAGTGGCAGGTTTCTCCCCCTGGTGGCCGTCAGAACAGGCTTGCTTCGGGTTCCACATCAGCAGGATCCCTGATCCATCTCTCCCTGCTTTGGCTCTTGGCGACCAGATTGCTGCCGAAAATGAAAATTGCCAGTGGACGAATAGACAGCACAGAAGTCGTCTTTGGCTACAGATAGCAGTGGTGAGAGATTCCTCCAGAATGGTACTCAAGACATTAATGGAGCAGTAATGAAATTCTTGACATGCAGATGATGGAGCCTTGAGCCGGTAGAAAACCCTGCCATGACTAGATTGTTTAACCAAACAGCCATAGAAAAGACAAAGGCCTAAGAATACATATTTTATTGTTCTTAGTATTTTTAAAGGAAGGAACGTGCTTGAAATGAATTTGCTTATAAAGCTAAGAGAGAAATGACAGAAATGTTAATGGCTTCACTTGAAAACTGAGCTGTCAGCATAGCAGTGAGTTAGAAAATAAGGCACCACAGTACTTGCTAGGGAGTACTTAGCAAATATCCTCTTGGCTTTTGCTATGCAGGCAATACAACATGTTTATTTGTGTTTAATGTGCCATGCCAATTAAGAGGCACATTTGATTTCATCCCAAAAGGTTTATTCTGTTTTAATTGAAAATCTCAACAAAGGCTTAAATGTGAAGCATGTCTTCAGAAGCACTTACTAAATATTCCCCTTGCCCTGCCCTCCAAAAAGAAGTGAATATTAAGTCAGAAACTGAAAGAACTCTGGAGATTAATTCTTTGTGGTACTGAGCTCCTTTTGTGCTGGTTCTTACAGTGAAAAAGGGAACTTTTACAAACATGCCATACAGGAACAAACCAGGGGGAGCATTGCATTTATATGGGGTCATGTCCATTAACCAATAGCTACTTTATGGATTGCTGTATCGGCTTGATTTCTCCACCTCTGGGGCAGGAGATGCATTAGCTGGATGAGTTCTGTGCTCCAGCTCTTGGCTTTGCTGGGATCGCAGGAGGAGAAGGAATGTTGCCCTGTGTCTGTGCTGGCCGTAGTTGTCTGTCTGTCTTGATGTTCATGAGAAAGTGTGGTTGGCAGCAGGGTAAAAGAACTCTTGTCAACCCCAGACCAGCAAATACCTGACCTCAACGATGGCTGCAGTTACTTTAAGGGGCGGTAAAGGCTGGCCACAAAACCATGGTCTGTCTTTCCTTTTGCCCCTATGCTACAGAGAGGCAGATAGCATGGAGGGAAGAAGAGGCAGGTAGCTGGAAGCAGTAGTATCTACCTCTTCAGTTCATCATAGCTTGAGGACCAGAGTCCTTACTCAGCATTTGTCTCTTTCCTCTTTTTGTTCTCACCTCAGAAGCAGGAGCTGGGAATTTGTGTGGTTTCCTACATCCCTAAAAATCTAATTACAACCTATATTGTAAATAGACTCAAACATTGTCTTTTGTCATTTGAAGCATATACAAAGAAAACTGTAATGTGTTAAATGTAGCTGGAAAGGGATGCGGGAGATCATCCTGTCCTTTCTCTGCCTGAAGGTAGGATCAACTATACCTGTGCCAGCTTTGACAGATGTTTGCCTAACTGTTTCTTAAAAGTTTCTACTGATGATGAATTCACAACCTCACCAGATGTTATACTCCAGTGTTTAATTATCTCTATGATTTGAAAGAATTCCTTAAGCCTAATGCAATCACTACTTCTTCACGAAAATAAGGGACATATGTTTCCCTTGCAGTACCTTTCCATTTACTTGCAGGCATGTTCTCCTTGGCATTCTCTGCTTTATATTCAGTATGTCCCATTTATTCAATCTTTCTTTAAAGGCCATAATTTAGAGAAATGAGAATAAACAGGGGTCTTTTCTGAACTATAGCAAATCGAACACAACAAAAATAGCTGCGTCCCCCAAACTATGTTCCAGACTGGACAGAGTGCTCTTGCCTTACCAGGCGCTAGGTATAACAGTTCTACTCAAAGAAAAGAACAGTCTTGGGATGTACTTGTTTTCATACAACCAAACAGGGTGCTTCCATTTTTCATAGTGGTATGACCTCTTATCACTCCTAGATCTGCTTCTCCAGAATGGTTATATAGGCTTCCCCCTCCCCCACCCCAACTGTATTTGTGCCACTCTCTTTATTGTCCTGTGCTTTTTGCTGTGGATAACATATAACTTTTTAAACAATTTCTTTAATTTGCAAGATCACTTTGAATCTTAATCTTGACCTCCAGCATGCTTAGAGTCCCATCTCATTTTGGTGCCACTTCAAATTTGGTATGTGCAGTGTGTATCCCTTGACTTAGGTTGTAAATACAAGGATTGGGCAGAAGCCATGTGAACACACACCATGTGTTACATCCTTCTGTGCTGAGCATTCACTATTGGGCCATTAACCAGTGCTAGAGTTTAATCTGGATCATGTTTCTATGGCTTATGGGTATCAGAGAATCATAGAATGGTTTGGGCTGGAAGGGTCCTTAAAGATCATCTAGTATGCTATAGGATACCTCAAATTATGGATAAGTCATAAAGACACACTGTGAAAAGCCTTACTGAAGTCAGCATACACAGCACTTGCTGTTTTCCCTGTATTCATAAGTCTTCCTGCTCTGATTCAAAAGAAGTTAAATTGGTTTGACATTGCTTTTGCACAAATCCATGCTGGCTGTCACCCCTCAGCAAGGGGTGTGGGCGTGCATTAAGTGCTTATAACTTCTTGGCATTTTATTGGCATAATCGTTCCCTCTCATTAAGTTTTTCAAGCGTCAGCTGCTCATGTCGTAGCCCTTTCACTTTGGAGTAAATACAAAATCTTGCTACGCAGATACCCACAGGAAAGCATCGTCATTTCCCCAAATGTGTGAAGCTTTGACTGTGTGTAACTAGTTAAAGGCAGTCTAATAACAGTAATCATTACTTGCAAAGTTTAGTATATGAAAAATTTCACTTAAAAAGCAGTTACTATTTAACAAATGTTATGTAAATCCCAGTGTAACTATGTGAGCTTTTCTAAATCCCAAAGTTTTAAAGACATCTTAATAAGATAATCAAGTTTGGCAACAAGAAGTAAAAATATTTCTCTAATATTGAGATGTGTTTTAGAAATAAGAGTTATTTTCTTGGAAAGCAAAATAAAATGAAACACAGCGCATTTATCCCATTACAGAAAGAGAAATGAAGGAAGCAACACTGATCCTAGGAGTGGAAGTGCCCCTGGATTTAATCTTCTCCTGTATGCAAAATAAGATATTTACTCAAACTTTTATTCAAGTTTTTAAATACCAAAAATTGATACAACAGATTATAGTAGAAGAAACTTGAAGAAAATATAAAAATAATGCAAACAACTATTTTTTTTTTTTTTTTTTTTTTTAGAAAAAGACCTTCAACCTGGAGAGGACTTGAAAAGAACTTCATACTGGAGAGGGACTCATCATCAGGGACTGTAGCAATAGGACAAAGGGTTTAAACTTAAACAAGGAAGTTCAGGTTAGATATAAGGAAGAAGTTCTTTACAGTGAGGGTGGTGAGGCACTGGAACAGGTTGCCCAAAGAAGTTGTGAATGCTCCATCCCTGGCAGTGTTCAAGGCCAGGTTGGACAGAGCCTTGGGCAACATGGTCTAGTGTGAGGCGTCCCTGCCCATGGCAGAGGGGTTGGAACTAGATGATCTTAAGGTCCTTTCCAACCCAAACCATTCTATGATTCTATTTAGAGTTAGCTGGTTTATTTATCCAGTGCAGATAGGGCTTAATCTAGTACCCTATTTGCAGTAAAATAAGGTTTTAGAATTTAAAATCATGAATTAAAGACAAAGGAAGGAGTATAAAATAACACATAAATGTTTCTAATGACAGACTGTATATGCCTTACTTCAGTTTCTTTGAGATATTAACAGTACGTGACAGAACTCTGTTACTGCTTATGCATTAATAATGTGACAGTGAATAAATTTGCTTAAGGCCAAATTCTGTCTTGAAAGATACTCTTTCTGAAGTCCAGTTCAGTTTCCCTTTCTCTCAAAAGTAGCTGGGAAAAAAAAGCTGGATCAGGTTTTATAAATCCAATTTGTTAAAAAAAAAAAAGTGTTTGTGCAGAAGTGTATTAATTTATGTGCGTATTTATTTACGCAAGCCCCTGTGATGTTGCTTTGGTGAACTATAGGGACAGTTACACAAACACTGGGCCAAAGAACTTTCATTTGCTGTTCATTTTTACTCTCTCAGTTTATGTACTACACAATGTCAAAAATGCAACAGCATAGGATGTTACATCAGTGGAGCCTGATACCAGGAAGCCAAAAAGTAAGCATGGGAGCATACACTGAAAACTTATTTGTGTCCCTTGAGTTGGAAGGAGTAAAATGTTTGTTGGCATGCACTTTCAAGCTTATGCTCTGCACCAAATTGTTCCTTGAAACAAAAAGTGATTAGTCTGTGATTTCCAAGCAATATGGAAGGTCTCAGATGTGGGTGATCAGCCCAAGATCCCTGAGGATAATGTATGTTCATACACTTCCGAACCTAAGTTGCCTTTAAACCCCTAAGGACTGGCAAACTCATGTCCACAGGATTGCTTTCGCCTTTAAAACCCAGTTTCTCATACTGACTAGTTTGCTTCTAAAGCCTTTTTAGGGTTATTTCTTCAGCTGTCAGCTATTGACTTTGGGCTTTTATTGATAGCCTTAACGTGCTAGTAGTTTTCCTGGTAACGTACAAACTCTTGAATATAGTATAAAGAGCAATAAAAAAATGTGTTTATAAACAATGGAAACTGTCTTGCTGAAGAACTGTATCTAATTGATAAACTGTGGGCATTTTTTTGCAATATAACTTAGCAAATGAATGTGCTGTGTAGAAAAGCATCTTCAGAAAGTCTTCCTGAGTTCTCATTCTGGGTCTATTCTCAGCTTTACAGAGAGCTTAAGCTCACTGTCATGGCATGCTGTGGTCATCTGATGGAATCAAACCCTAAGCACATGCCTGTGATTTTTTAGGTATGTCAAGTTCTAGCAGCTTAACAATTTAGGAACTGTTCCAGCAGGTTTTGTCATCTACAGATCTGTACTAGAAAAAAACTTCCTCAGTTAGTAAAGCAGGTTTTGTCATACAAGGATTTAATACTGTAAGAAATGTATCCAGTTTTTAAAACAACATCTTAACTTTAGAATAATCTTCCATTTGTAATCCAGTGTGCTTCCTCACCAATGATGCTTTGAAAATAATGGCAAGGTTTACTATTATACTGTGTATTTCACCAGTTAATGACAACAGCAATTACTAATAGGAATAAGACTTGTATGTCCTTCTTACTGTTCCAAAGGTCATATATTCAGCAGTTCAGGCAAAATTGATTTTGATGAAGCTGCATTTTCTTCAGTGTATTTAACTCCTTAATTATTAAATAAACAGCAACTGCTGCCTTCCTTTCTAGCATAATTTCCTGAGCCAATATTGGTTCTAAGTGCTTAGGATATGTAGGATGCCACTAAATCAGGGGTGTTGAAGGAAGTTGAAATCGTGCAGTAGATGATCATCCTTGACTATGCCCTATCAAGAATGTTTTAAATGATCTAAAGATAGTTTGCAGTCCTGCAGTGAACTCTGCACAGGTCATCTGCTGTGCCCAAACGCAAGTACAGCAGAAGCAGAATGAAACGTGAAACTCCCTGATTGTTCCAATGAGACTGATATTCCAGCCTCAGACAGATTTATCTGCAACTCAGTAGGTCCTTGTAAGGAGCAGATCTGGACAGAATAAAGCCCTCTGGTATAAACCATAGGTTTAAAAAGTATTTAATGAAACAGAGCTTTACATCAGGCAACCTACAAGGCTAGTTCAGGCTAGTCTGCTTGCATTTCTTAGAATAACAGCAGGAAATGTCAACTGTAGTATCATAAGGTCCACACCTGCAAGAGGTACGTAAAATGGAAGTGTACCAATCTTTGTAGCTGCGACTCAATGCAACTGCTACTCCAACAGATATGGGAAGCAGTAAAGTTCTGTGTTGGTTTGGTTTGTTGCTCCTCGGCCCCCAGCTGAATCCCCTACTTAAGCAATTATTCCAGTGCTGGTATTGGTGCATGGTTTAATTACTTTAGGATCATGAAAAGACTTTGAGAAAATAAACAGCACTTTAATATTTACATTTTTTGTAAGCAAACCATTTATAAATGTCCGTATTTAGGTAAATGTTCTTATTTCCTAAGTAGAAAGCATTTCTGGGAAATAACTAGTGGAAATCTACTCCTTGTGCAATCAGCAATAGATTGCGCATTACTCCTTTGCATCAGTACTACCTTGCATCTTCAGGAGAAGTTCCTGCTTTGTGTAGGAAAGGTTGTAAGACTCATATGAACATATGAAGAGTAAGATACAGAAACAATGAGTTTATAAAAATCGTATTATGTATGAGGCACCAGATACAGAAAGCAATGAGGAAAGGCTCCTGCCATGCAGGAACATTAATAGGTGATACCTGGCCAAAGAAGAATTTCCCTGATATAAGCATGATCTTGTTGTGTCTCTCCTAAGGCCACGCACATAAAGGACAGAGGTGATGCCCGAGGAGAGCTTGACAGTGCGAATACCCTAGTTTGCATACCTAACCATGGTATGCTATCATGACTGGGTAAGGTATCAAGTGCTGATACAAGTTCTCAGCACCTCAACAATCCAGAAATGTCCTCTGAGCTTTTCTCCAAGATTGCTTTCTGAGACTAGCCCCTTGTTGCTCTGCTCCTTCCAAATACATACCCAACCCTCTCTCATCAAAATAGTCAGTTTGGACAGAAAAACAAACAAGCAAAAAAAACCCAGTTTGAATGGGAATGCCTAAGAATTAAAGTCTCCTAAGAGCTTAGAGAAAATTTAGCACCTTCCTTCTGTAATTATTTTTGTAAGTAAGTAATTTCACAAGTGTCAAAATGGCATCTTCAAATTACTGTAGTTTACTACAGGTGACTGTTTGGCTGCGGTAACACGTAGCCCAGTTTCTTAAGGAGGACAAGCTTCCAGTCAGGCAAACCCTTCCTTCCTGCTCCACATAAAAACTTTTGCAATGAACATCGAAATTTCAACCACATTTGAAAGAGAAGCAGAAGTCCTCATGGTAAAAAATAGTTCCTTGGAAGTGAAACTTGGAGAGGATAAGGCAGAACTCTTCTGTTCCACAGTCAGCTGCTCAGCATATACACATGTGCTATGGTAAGGCAGCTCTCTGCTAGGTGAGGGTATCGTGCAGGACTTAAATGGGGAGCTGGGAAGCTACAAAGAGAGCGACAGAGGAGGATCTGAAGGACACAGACCTAAACTAATAGGAAATCAAGCTTCATTAACTTTACTGTTGCCAATAAATCTGTTTACCTTCTCACTGAGCCATTACAAAGTAGAACAATGATGTCCAAGGGAGCAGGACCACTTAAAATGTGTGTAAATCTTTGCAGGAGGATGGCAGTGCAGGACGAAACTGTGGAAAGTTGTGCTTATTAGGCTTCAGCATGCTGTCATTTCCATCTCTGGAAAAATAACCACCATCTTTACTGGTGCAGAATCGATTTATTCTATGATTAAGTACCAAAGCATATTGCATATTTCTTCTAGAACATCATTCTGGAAAACATATAATAAACCTCAAAATCAGTGAAGCATTATATATGCATAGTTTCTGAAAAGACATAGCCATCTGAGAGCCAGACAGTTTTTAAAACATGTTTAGTTTGATTTTTGAGATAGCATTTGCCCAAGTAAATGAAATGGGTAACAAGTACAATGTCCTAAATTCTAGTAATTTTTTTTTCTGTCTCGTTTCTTAATCAAATATATATAAAACCAAGAAGAGCGACTGACTACTTCAGAGAAGTGGATGAAATTAGAATAACTAAGATGTGTTTATTTTTTTACAAATAAAACAAAAGAAATATTTATTTTCTGTAAGATTAATCCTGAAATAACAGTGCTTGAAATAAACTATCTCAGATAACCTCAGCTGAGGAGAAAAAAAGATACTGGAATAGCACTTTCCTAGCATGAACCACTTTGAGAGTATCTTCAGACACAAAAAAATGACGCTCATATAAAGAAATACCAATACAAAACCTGTCTTATCCTCTTATTCTTTCCCAAAGGGTGCTCTTTTTTGTTGTCTGCTGTATAGAATAAGCTGTCTATTCAAAGGACAATAAAATGTAACAACCTCTTGGGTAACAGGAAAGAGACAGCTTTGGGACAGTTCCGACCTGAGGCCTTAGTCTATAATCACTGTGCAGCTCACACATCAAAATAGTTTGGATATTCATATATTTAGTTATGGTGAGGTTGCTACAGCAATGTCATGTACTACACTCAACTTGCAGCGCTCTTCCAGCTGTACCTGAACTAGTTTCAACATTTTATTAGATATTTTCTTTTGCTTTTTTTTTCATTTATGATCAAGTACAAACCCATCTGCATTTGACAGCTTGTCTTGTTGCTTACAGTTTATAACAAAGCAGAAACTGTTCCCACCAATCCTATACAATATTTGGGGGCAAGCCCCAACAGATGTGCTGTGAGGATCTATCTATGTCACAGACTCCGTTGATTGTTTACCACGGTACAACTTTGGTGCGTTCTCACATTGTAGTTAATGGAGACTTTCCCCCCTCACTCTTTTTTTTTAATACAAAACAGCACCCTGACCAACACTCAGGGAAGTATGAATCAAAGATGAAAGAACAATAGCTGAAACTAAAGAGACTTGTTAGGAACAGCTATAGACATATTTTGTTTTGGCTCATTGTTTACTAATGAACACCAATTTTACTAATGCCTTGTCAGTTTGTAAAATCTAACATGAAATGCAACTCTTCGTATCGGGACAGATTTTAACTCTTATTATCGAACCCTTAAAATTGAATTTACTTTTACTACAGATAATGCAAATTCAATTTGCATCGATTCCAAAAAGAGTAATCTTAATGTGGTATTTTTGTTTTCCTTTGCTCCTCTCAGTGTTTGGGTCATTATTATATATCACTGCTCTATAAACCTTCATAATTATCTCTGAAGGCCTACACACCACCTGGTATGCTTCTCTTTATCACTGGCATAGCAACAAAACTGTAGATTAAGTAAAAACAAGTCAAATTTAACAGCTCTAATGTTGCATGTAAAGCAATTCTGTACATAAATAGACTCTTTTCAAATTTCTGCTACCATTCTTCCAAAAAATCTTGCAAATCAGCCTTCAAAACAATAGCAGACAGCAATCTGTCAGTTCTCCAGTAAGCAGGAGCTGCCTAACTGGTGTCATTAGCACCTCAAAAAAGACGTTCTGCTTGCCTTGCTTGCCAGGAATTCGCAGTAGCTTGTTAATAGTACTAATACCTACCAATTACCGAGTCTTTTCAAGTTCAAAGCATTGTAAAGAAACTGAAATAATTTGCTGCAGCATTTTCTAGGTTCATGCTAATTCCTGTTAACACAATGCTTTTAGGGTCGGACACGTTCTGGAGTGTCAAATTTAAGCCCTTTCATTTTCACTGTTTTCTTAGCTTTTACTTGCTTTCTGTCCCAAGTTCTGGAATTCATGTCCTTCCCCCACCACCTCCCCAAGACTGGTGGTCCTGACTGCCTTGTTGAGTCGTAAATACAGACTGACCTGAATGTATGCTCTCCTTTACACCTGCTTTCTTCAGTATTGTCTTTCTTTTCTCAGATCTTCTATCTCTGCACATTTGCCATCGTTGTTTAACTGTGTCCTTGAAGTCAGCCAAGCAACGTGACTTACCATCTATCACATGTGTATTTTGTTACAGAGTCATAGAATGGTTTGGGTTGGAAAGGACCTTAAAGATCACCTATTTCGTAGTTAATGGTCCATCCTTGTTCCTCCTATAACCTGTAGCTTCTGAGGCACCTATGAACTGCTTCATTCCCATTTTGGGGGGTAACTTGTCATTCAAGTGGGTGGAATTTCAAGTTGTGAGTAGCCTGACCCTTGCTGACAGGAAGACCCCTCTCCCCTTTTCAGATTGACCTGCTGCTTCCACTATTTATCTTAGCTATGAGTTGCATAGCAGAGTTCTCCTATGGGAGCCCTAGCCTGCTTGCCTTTTTATGTCAACAATGTCTCTCGCTGAGGTACTCATCCTTCTCCAGCACAACTCAGCTCTCCTCAAGATCTCTGCACCACCATATCTCTGACACCAGCCATATCTGTAAATCCACCCGTGCCTTGGCGGTGAAATCTGTCTTTTGTTCAATTTACATGTTCAGCTATGACTTACATGAGTTTCGGATTAACACCAATGCTGCTTTCAACCAATTTCAACTTATCTGCTATCCACATATTAGATTAATATCTGATTTGGAAGCAAGACATCTTCACTGAAACTTGATTTGGAAAGGGGTTCCTCCAAATCCTCCTGCTCCTCAAACCTTATCTGCCTGTTCAGTATGGGGTTTATTTTCTTGCTCTAGCACAGACCAAAATGACAAACTGTTCTGCTGCAGCACTGAGGCTGCAGTAAGAGGAGACACTACTGATAAACCTGACAGATGAGTCTGTTGATTAGATGCATGAGACAGAATAGCCTTTTGAAGCCTATACCACTTCTCCTTGTTATCTGCCTAATGGAAAGGGCAGGAGAGTTGGAGGCAGGCACAAATGAGTTGAACTAGCTGCTTGTGTTGGGTGTAGGCAACTGTCGAGCACCACGATGTATTGTAAAAGGCATAGTGGCAAAGGGAGCACCAAACAACTTCGATGAGAATCCCCTTCAGAAAACCAAACTTTATTACAGTGATGATGATTCTGTATGAGGTAGCCAAAACCTAGATTTGCTGATTACTGCTGGTAGAAACGAACTTTGATAGGAAGAAATTTCCAGGTAGAGGTAATGTATATGTAGGTGGCATTTCTGGAAATTCCTGGATCACCTCCAGCTTTCAGGCTGCAGCAAGTTTGCCAGACAACAGTCAGCCCTGCCTCTGTGCAGCCTGGTAGTAGTGCTGACAGCAGCACGTAACGGGTGTGGTACAGCACACACGTGCTACGTTTGGGCTACTGAAATCTGAATGGCAAATAATGTCAATGGGGAGGGAGCGCCCTGTCGGCCTCGTGCTACAGAGCTGACATGACAGACGAGGAAGTGTCCCTTCTCTCCAGGATGCTTTTAATAGCTGCTGAACAGGGCTCCCCAGTAGAATACTTTTCATTTTAGCCAGGCCTTGAAGCAGTTTATTTCACATGCAGCTGATACCTGAAGGACAGCCGTGTAAAGGTAGTTTCAATACCTGCCGTTTACAGTATGTAAGGACACCATTTCACAGAATCACAAAATGGTTTGGGTTGGAAGGGACCTTAAGATCATCTAGTTTCAAGCCCCCTGCCACGGGCAGGGATGCCTCACCTAGACCAGGTTGCTCAAAGTCCCATCCAACCTGGCCTTGACCACCACCAGTTTCAGCCCTGGCAGTGTTCTCAGCTCAATGCCACTCACCCCACGGGCCCGCCTGCCCAGACCACGCTGCCTGCGCACCGCCACCACGCAGCACCAGCGGAAGCCCGCAGTGAGGCAGAGCACGCT
>NW_009916201.1:0-31306 GCF_000696875.1 Nestor notabilis | reverse complement strand
AATGGCTTTAAACTTAATCAAGGGAACTTTAGATTAGGTATAAAGAAGAACTTCTTCACAGTGAGGGTGGTGAGGCACTGGAATGGGTTGCCCAAGGAAGTTGTGAATGCTCCAACCCTGGAGGCATTCAAGGCCAGGCTGGACAGAGCCTTGGGCAACATAGTTTAGTGTGTGGTGTCCCTACTCATGGCAGGGGGGTTAGAACTAGATGATCTTAAGGTCCTTTCCAACCCTAACTATTCTATGATTCTACGATTCTATGACTCAACTGAAGGCGAAACATATTCTACTAAAACAGATGTTTAGACTGCCGCCAAGAGAGGACTTGAGAGAAATCGAACTTCACAAATGGTATGCCTGTGAAGTATACACACATATTCAAGTGTCATCTTGTCTTTAAGTGTATTACCTTGATATATATTTTTATCTTTGAATCCCGACATTGAGATACAAACCTAATAGAAAAAGCAGTAGCTAACAGAATGAACTACTGAAAGTACCACCTGTCCCTGCTTTCAACACTCAGCCATAATCTGGAACCTTTTAAAGTAGTCAGGTTATCCGGAAATACTGCACAGCTTAAGTTAATTGTCTACGAAAACCTCTTCTGTAAATATGTGTCAGGCATGGTAAGCACTCCCAAGGATTAGTCATGTCAGAGGTGTCAAATTCAGTATTCAATGGTGCACTTGCAGGAAGCCCCACAAGAGCAGTCATATCTACTTACAGCAACCTGTCATTCACTGGCACCAGCAACATTTTGCAAGAATATGCTAGCTAGAGGAAAGGCAATTCTTTGTAAGAAGAAATTGTAGTGGAATCGATGTTGTGAATAGCATTGCAGTACTCTGACACAATAAATCATTCAACTTTTATGGATAAAAAAAATAAAAAGTGAAAGTGTTTCTGTTAGAAATTAGCACTGGTTACAATTTCCAAGGACATGGCTAGTTTCCACCTGTCAGTTACAGTACTGCATCTTTGTCCAGTGCCATGTTTAAAAGCTCTTAACTGAATGCTAATGACCATGACTTGAATTAACAGGCAGAACAAACAAGGTTAACTTCGATAGTTCTTCCTAATGCATTTTTAAAGCTGGGCTGGGGAAGAGTGTCTGAATGATAAACAAAGGCCATGATGTCAAAATACACATGCCCAAACTCATCATTTGCTTTTGTGAAGTGTAGTATCCCAAATGTAGTCCAAGGTCCTGTTGGGTTAGGTGCTCTAGAGGTAAGAAGACTGTCTTTGACCTGAATAACAATCAAACTAAAGAGAAAAAGAAACAGAGGAGAGGGAAAAATTGAAAACATCAGGTGATTAACCCAGTAGAGTCAGTGGCAGAGCTGTAGCATAATTCCAGTCTTAGTTTCCAGACCAGACTTACAAATTACTGAAAAGCCTACTTTTTTATTATATTATTTGTAGTAGCTCCTACAGAAAATAAGAAACTTTTGGGGGTTGATAGTCTCATTTACTTCAATTATACCCCCATATGGTTCCAGACAAAGGATTTCAAATGAGTTTGAAGTGTGTGAGAAAATTTCCTAAGGGGTTGACCAAGAGGGTAAAATGTTAAACCAGGTAATGTCTGACAGTGAATCTAAAAGAAATTCTACTTCTCACTTTGTTTGTAAAGGTTATTTTAGCACTGTGGTTTTGCCTAGGGTCCCTGAAGAGTTTGGTGACCCTTTATGAAATTTCCAGGCATGTACTTTTCACCATTGCTATGGGTTTTGGGACTACACATAGATTAACAGAATGGGAGAAATTGAAAGCAAATGAAAATATCCAATGTTGTAAAGGCTAGGAGATTTAACAGATCTACATGAGAAAGAGGCTGGAGTTCCCCTTTAAGTTAATTCAGCACTGACTGATCGATATTTCCTTTTGAACACCTGATTTCCACCTCTGCTCCAAACTGGTGTTGCTCTGGGGCTCAGAAATCCCTTTTCTTAGCCTGCCAGTGATAAGCACTGTGACCTTGCTCAAATAGTTTCAGTTTGCTTTATATACATATATATTTTTAATGCTTTGACTTTGAAGGACAAAGGTACTATATGCAAGCATGGTATAACTACTGCTAGCTAGTTCCACTTCACTAGATTAAATATAACTAAGAAGAAGAAGAAAGTTAGAAAGAAATTCATCAGGTTTGTCTTTCTCTGGATCTGCTAAGAATAATTGATCAAAATTCTTCCTGTAAGGTCCAGTGTAACACAGTAACAAATTTAGCATGCACTGAAGTCAGAGTAGCAGCCAAACCACTAATTTGCAGTTGTTTATTGCAGGGTTACAGATTTCCTAACAAAGAAGGAAAATCATTGATGTAAATTTTGGATGTATACTAGGAAATAAGACAGGAAAATTATATTCCCTCCTCAGCAAGAGGATTGGCAATTTAATCAGTATTTCTCCAAAATGGCTTCAAATGTTGGTGCAATTTCCCAGGAATATCAGCTATTTACATTCCAGATCATTTCAAGATACTCAGATTCCATCTAGATCAATTCTGTAAGCTCATAAAAATATAAATATTGGATTTTAGCCTAATGCTAGAGAAGCATATGAGTCATTAGCTGTAATTCTGGCCTTGCAGGCTATTTTCTGACTCTCCTGAATAAAAGCAAAAGTATTTCTCCCTCTCAGAAAGAATTGATCTATTTTGTTTTGCAAGTTTCGGAGGTGGGGGGCAGTCAGTCTTTTTCTAATGTTAAAATGTGTACAGAAGACAGAAACCAAAGAAATTCTCCCACGGAAGTTTGGCTTTTTCTTACTCAGTACACTTTTCAAAGAAGAAATTGGCAATGGACATCAGAAACAGTAAAGTCATTATTTACTACTTCTTGTGCAGTAAACCTTGGAAGCATGAACCAAGAGCAGGTACAACAAATACATGCTTGGGATTTGTCATGTACTCCCCTAACCCTGCTGGAAAGAATATGTTTGTTTTGTTGTTTGGGTTTTTATTCCTCATATGACTTTCTCAAGGGACTGTCAGTCAGGTTCCCCAAGACCCTAGAAAATCTGATAGATGTCTGTCTCTAAAAGCTCTTCTGTTAATAAACAGATCCAGAAATTACTTTTAAGGAGGAATGGCTGTGTATTTTATATTATTTTTCTTTCTTTCTTTCTTTCTTTCTTTCTTTCTCTCTTTCTTTCTTTCTTTCTTTCTTTCTTTCTTTCTTTCTCTCTCTCTCTCTTTCTCTCTTTCTCCCTTCCTTCCTTCCTTCCTTCCTTCCTTCCTTCCTTCCTTCCTTTTTCTTTCTTTCTTTCTTTCTTTCTTTCTTTTCTTTCTTTCTTTTTCTCTTTCTTTCTTTCTTTTTCTTTCTCTTTCCTTTCTTTCTTTCTCTTTCTCTTTCCTTTCTTTCTTTCTTTCTTCCTTCCTTCCTTCCTTCCTCTTTCTTTCTTTCTTTCTTTTTCTTTCTTTCTTTTTCTTTCTTTTTCTTTCTTTCTCTCTTTCTTTCTCTCTTTCTTTCTTTCTTTCTTTGTTTCTTCTTTTTCTTCCTTTCTTCCTTTCTTTCTGAGTAAGAAGAAACTTTAAGAAATAAGAGCTGCCCTGTAGCACAGGAAGTTGTGTTTGTCATTTTTATTTCCTGAGCAATCTCAGTTCTTCAGCTGCCTTTTAAAATATTGGCAGTCCATGAGCCTGAGCCACCCTTCTTTTTTAACAGGATTATGCTCCCAAGGCATGAATAACTTACAAAAATGACAAAAGTATTTCAAAATTATTTAAGAGCAGAGCATAATAAAACTACCTTGCATTCTGAAAATATCTTCCCGCTGCCTCTGGGAAGGAAGCTGTCAACAGCATTTAATACTACCGCGGTGCCCATGCAGACAGAGAACCCCAAGGTGCTTTGATGTTGACAGTTTAGTACAGTGCCCGATTTATCACCGCAGATTTTCTGATGGTGTGCAGGGGGAGGCTTACACCCTGTAAGTAGGGTGTAGGTCTGAGACTCTGCCCTGCCACCACCTTACCCCTACACCCATCAGAGCTTTAACCTTTATTTCCCTTGTAAGGTTTGGAGGAACTGATGCGCTACTGCTGAGTAGGTTGAGGAAATGTGGTAGCTACTTTTTCTGTTTCTTCTGTCTTTGTGAGCCTCTCTGCTTGATGAGACACATCAAGTCTAGGTGTGCCGGTCTTTAACATTCCCTAAAACCTGCAGGAGGAATTTCTCCCACAAATGAATGCAGCTACTAGCACAGAGACTGCTATGAATCTATTGATCTGTGGCAGAAGCTTTGACAGTACATTTGTATGTTGCACTGTTAAAAATTAATTCCATACTCCAAAAGATGACTGTGCACCACACACTGACACAATGAAGTGGTAAGTAGAACAACAGACATGAAGTATCAATTTCCTGATTATTTTTAATTACATGTAAGAGGAAAACAACAAGCCAGTCTTGGTGTAATCTGCTTTACCTTTTTTTTGGTGATTTATAATCTATCAGCCAGGTAGGTCTGTACTGGAGTTGTGTTACCTTTCCAGCTTCATTTCTTTATTGATATACTATATATAAGGGCAATCACACATCCTTGGAAAATTATTTGATTGATTCAGATGAAAAACTAATTTTGGTCAAACTGCTTTCCAAATTACTAATCGAAGCATAATAGAAGCAATGTGAAGAAGAGGTTTTGCTCACAGTTATGTCTTAACTAATGTGGTGACACAAATGCAGTTTTATACTTCATTAGCAATTAATAATGCATGGTAGACCTGGTGTCTCCTTTTAGAGTTCAGCTGTGACATGAAGCGTTGCATTTAGTTTGTCAGCTTCTGTGAAAACAAAGGATTAGCGCTCCTCCAAATTTTGGTGTTCACACCTTTAAAAAGAAGATCTCAGGTTTCATGGTGCATGGAAACACCATCCTCTATATGTTTCTGTTTCACTACTTTTCTTTGCTCTTTTCAAGAACAAATCCAGATTTTTCAACTGTTGGCTGAATGCCTTGATTCAGCCATTTTAAATCAAAGGGCAGAACTATCTGCCAGTCCCAAGCAACAGTATTACTTTCAGGGATTCTAGACCCCATAAAGAATAGCCTTGCAGATGAACATGAAGTAAAAAAAATATACCAGAAAAGTTAAGAAGAATTGATCCATTCATGCAGCAGGAGACAACATGCAAGGAAACGAGTAGTTAGTTACTCATGACTTTTTGCATCAGTATAAGTTACAGATTAAATAAGATAAACATTTGTGCTTATACTTAAAATGACTAAGGTTTACAGACACTGTGATCATATGTGTGCTGTTAGTGTCAAGGGAGACAATTACACAGTGATTGATACATAGTGACCAGGTTATATAAACGAAACTATGGGGTCCTAGGGAAAAGAATGATTGTATCTCTCTTTATTAGTGGTGTAAAAAACTGCAAAGTCCAACAACTGTTTAATTCTTCCATGTCAGAGAGTGAGAATGAAACTGATTACAGCAGAACAAGAGAGTGCTCTTTTCATTAACCCAGTGCACATCTAATTTCAGTGAGAATAAAGCTATCCATGTTACCAGAAGGGTACAAAATGAGAAGTCAAGAGAAATTAATGTAGTGGCTCACTCGGTTTCTTTCCTTCTTCTTTAAATTCTGAAATTGTATATCAGTGGTACGCTTAAGGATAATATAGATATGTGCATATTTTGCATATTTATGAAAAGAAGCTGAAACAGAAGAAACCACTGTGTGTGAGAGCTCATTCTGATATCAGAGAGCAAGTAAAATGTTTTTGACACAGCTGGGGTTAACATTCTTGTCCATTAACATATTATTTCTGGTTACTTAAAAATTTGTAACATTTTGACTACTTGTGCCAAAATTGTCAACCTGGACTAAATCTATGTGCAGGAAAGGATGAGGACCTAGAACATTTCAGCCAAAAGTATTGATCTCTTTCTGAGGAAAATGTTGTTTCAGTAAGGAATGGAGAGATTCTTTCCAGTCCTTCTAGGTTTGGGACTAAGCACATAAAATATTTCTGACACCTGGTTAGAAGTAATGATACAGATGTGACTTTTTTCTTTGTGCAAGCACTGTCCTAGTCAGCCAAATCCTTAAGCAACCATACTTTGTACATGCTTGGTAAGGAACTTTGTTAATTTTAGGAGCTCCACTTCTAAAAATCAAAATTTCCTGGCTTCTGCAAGTGTTTTCAAGACCTGGATGAACTCTGCTCTGCATGCACCGTGCTTACAGACTGACTTCAAGGGACCAGTGCCAGGTATCCCGACAGACGACTCCAAACCAAGGAGAAGCTAAGCACAAAAGCAGAAACCCCTGAAACCTGCTAAGTGCTCCTGAGGTATGGTCACCATGCACAAAAATCTGTGTTATCGCTTGGGAAGGTGCTAATTTTTTGTAAGTACCACATAAATATGGGTCACTACCCACACGTCTGCACTCCTCACCTCTTTGTTAGCAGACAGCTGACTGAGCAGAGGCAGTGGGTGATCATGAAGCTGACAAAGATGAGAGAGATCTTGCACTGTCACTCATGAATAAAGCTCTACTTTTTTTCTTCAAAAAAAACCCAACAAACTACCTGTAACCTTCTGAGCAGAGCAGTGCTTACATGGCAAATTAATCCTCTTGAACAAGATAGTGGTTCATTGTCCAGGCAGCAAGAGGGGTCTCAGGTGCAAGGTCCCCACAGCAAATCTTCAGCTGAGCTTGGTAAAGACCCCCAGACTGCAGAGTACATACACCCAGCTGTCCCACTGTTCTCTGTGACCACCCCTGCACGTGCGTTGCCCACTGCTACCCATCTTCTTAGAATACATGTGAAACACATCCTGGATGCCTCACATGGGTACCAAGCCCTGCCCTATGCAGCCATGTCTGCATCTTTTCTCCATTGTGCAGGTATTTTTTGTGTGTACATTTGATGAGCACAGCAGCAGAACTGCCTAGGGGAGGCTGACGCTGGGATGGGCCAAATCCTCCACACAGCACAGGAACCAGCATGCAAACAGTGCTAATGGCTGCCCTGTATGTCACAGGGGTCACCTGGGGGAGCCTGCAGAACTGCCTCACCTGGTTAGCTAAAAACACATTTAAGTGCATTTTGGTGTCAGAGCCCTGTGGTCTTAATGGTCTTAGTAGGCCTGACCAGCTTCACCTGGGACCTCCACTCACACCCATAGGCACAGAAACACTAAATGCCAACGTGGATCTTCTGCATCAGCCTGAGTTTTGCTGGAGATAAGCTTGTCTCCAGTAGTGTCCTCTTCTGTGGATCTTATGTCTTTGCAGTATGTTTTCTATATGAAGCCCTTGTGAATTTGTCTCCAATCTTGTTCCTGGCTGGATTTCCTGGACCTGTTCATCCCCTTGCAGTGCCTGAGACAGTTGGCAGACCCTGTTACCAGCACCCAGCTCTGCTGTCTTCAGCCTCTCTAGGACTGTGCCCATCAGTGAGGGCCCAGCCTGTGTTGGATCTACCTTGGCTGCTGGCTTGCCCTCCTTTCTCTTGGGGAGCAGCTCTCTCCAGTTCAATATCCTGATGCTGGTAAAGGTAAGCCTAAACATGTGACTGCTACTCTTGAGCTATGTGTTAGTAAAGTGAAGCCCTACAGACACTTTGTGGTTTTAGTGTTTCAGTAGTTATCTGATAATGTTGGCTGATAAGTCTTTGTGAGGCTTCATATGATACAGACGCGTGTCATGGAGTTTGTTGTGAAATCTCAGTCTATCAGCACAGCTATGTTTGTGACTGTAACATGAAAATGAGGATACATGGAGTAGACTACCTTTAGATAAACCTCTTAATTAGAAAGGAACAAATTACTCCTGCCCTGTTTTCATACTATTGACTCCAGGAAGCAGAACATATTGGAAGTCTAGATGAGGGCTTGGATCTGGCACGTCAGTGTACTAGTGACTTTCGTCACCCAGAACCTTGGCTGTTAGTGCAAGGGACAAAGCCATGAGCTGGGTGCTGAGGAACACAGCTGGCACCTGGGGCAGAAGCTGTAGTTTGAGGCAGTAAACACACTGGAGAACCAGCAAGAACTCAGATTGTTATGGGAAGAGGTAGGCTGAAGGTCAATGCCAGGGAATAGGCTGATGGGATTTTCTGAATATGGATCCTGCAATGAGGATCTGCTGTGCAGTCAGGAAGAAGTCCCAACCAGTCTGAGAGGCAATTGGGAAGATCAGGGATTGCCCGGTAAATCATGTAAGGTCAACACTAGGACTAGGCAAGAAAGGAGCCTCAAGAAGAGGTAGGAGCAGAAGAGCAAGTGTGTGTATAGAAGAGAGGGGAGGTTAACTGGCAAGGATAGGATAGGATGTGAGGTCAGTAAGGCCAGGATTTCATTTCTTGTAGGAGCTCACACAACCTCTATTTTTTTTTTTTTTTTAAGGGTCTGATACTGTGAGAGTACTGCCTATCTTGGATTAGACTTCTAATTTAGCTGTTCCTCAGCTCTCTGTATGAAGCCTGTAGTTAAAATTACTTTTGCAGGGGTTTTGTGGAGACAAATTAGTATCTGCTGAGTCCTTGGAAGAGCTTGTCAGGAAATCATTCAATCATCCATCCAATCCTCTGCAACAAATAAATCCTGGCCTGTTAATTTAATGAGAAAAATTGTAGACTGTTGCTAACCTGTTAAGCACCAACCATCCACTGTTCTGAGTCTTGAGGATCCCCTGGAAGAAATGGTACCTGATGTGTCACAAATAACTGGGTGCAAAGGAACCACATTAAACTTATGTATATACATAACTCTTCTTCTAGAGCTTTCCTTAACCAGAGTGCTTCCACAAAGTACCCAATTCAAAAAAGATATGAGCCTGAGCAAAGCTCCCGGATTCTGACTGTCTCAAAACTATGACCAAGTATAAATCCACCTTCAGCTGCTCTTTTTCATATGCATTCTCCCACCTGCTGTTTCCTGAAAATCTAAGCCTAAAGTATTCAGGTGCACACTAATCTAGTCAATACGTGGCCCATCTTTTCTAGTGCACTTCACCGGGAGCAGACTAGTGGGAAATGAAGACTTGGACATTCAGCTGTTCAAAATACTCATGTGCTACTGCACCCAGCTCTTCCATGCTGCTTCTTAGTGGAATTATCTGTGCCAGGCAGGTGCTCAGGCTTCTCCATGGGATCCTTGTCCTATAGCAACAGGGGGAGCTGCTTAATTGAACTTGGAAGTAAATGCTAAGGGACTTTTGTCTCAGTGACGTGCAGAGGACCTTTGCATCTTTTAGTCTTGTGATTATTTTCTGAAGCAATTCCTTGGCTGAAGATCAGCTATGTACTGCCGATCTGTTGTTAACATGTTAACAGCTACATGGAGAGATAGAGGCTTATGACACCAAACATCTATGGCTGAATAAACCTGGGGTAGATGTCAAGGACTGTTCCTGGGCATGCCTCTATCTTCAGGTAGTAAACACTACCAGAATTAGGATCTGTCCCTTTCAGAATTATAGGAAGTAGGTTTTGAGAAACATTAAAGTCCAGCCCCTCGATTTTTCCATATAGAATACCAGGGACACCTGGGATGGGTTCTTTTGGCTATTGGGCAAGCCGGGAGGATATGTGGCTTCTTGATATGATCTTCAGTTGATGCATTTAGTAAACCTTCCATATCATTAAACATTGTAAAAGGCTTACTAAGTTGTTTTGCATCTGAGAGAGTACTTACAGTTGAGTGGATTTCATAGCTGAAACCATACACATTGCACTTGTTGCCTGTAAATACTCTGCTTGTACAAAATGTCAGTTGTAGAAGTCTGGTCACTGTCTAATATAATGTAAACAAACATCTAGATGGAAATCTTAAGAGCAGTGCTGGCTTTTGTGGCTCCTATTCATTTCTGCTCCCCGTTATATTTAGTGTCCTTTATGTGCAGCAGCTGTGTACATGTGAA
The DNA here is from genome assembly GCF_000696875.1 of Nestor notabilis. Lineage (NCBI taxonomy): Eukaryota > Metazoa > Chordata > Aves > Psittaciformes > Psittacidae > Nestor > Nestor notabilis. The sequence goes on along the minus strand of NW_009916201.1, from coordinate 21,410 downwards.
TGGCTGATCAAGCATCTTAGTTATTTTCAACTGCATGCAGTTCAGCTTCCGTGAAAGCAAACATAGTTGAAATGCCTGGCAAACTGTCATTTGGATCTGCCTTTAAATTTCAGTTCTTTACTCTCCACATAGTAATTAACCATTGTGTTAGTATATGCAATTTAGCTTTGGTTTTACTAAGCATCAAGCTTGTGTGGTATTCCAGAGAACTCTTTCAAAGCAGTGAGTTGGCAACTGCCTGTATAGTATCTTCTCAGCTGTACCTGCTTATGTGGCTTTGTATTTTTGGAAGTGGGGGTTCTTTAACAGGATTGTTCATGGTGAATAGAGAGACCCACAGTAAGATTTAACTAAGGTAGTAAACAAAAATATGAAAACTGATTATCTTACCCTTTGAGGACAAGCACTTGGTCCATTTAGAGAAATATAAGGGCACCATCATCTGGCAGTTGCATTTTCTTTTGAATGCCTTACTTCTAGACACTGAACACGTGTCAGGGTTTGGGGTTTGTTTGCACTTGAAGAGAAAATGAGAGATGCACTCCTAAAACTGTAGCTAGGCGAGTATGGTGCTCAGTAAGCACATGGAAGCTATGAACTCAGATGGAATTGTAACCTCTACCTGAGTGAAGCTACACTTGCATGTCTGAGAAGACCTCCTCATCAGCACATCTGCTGGGTAGAGCTGGCTTGGGACGACTATTCTTCAAATGGCTCTGCAGTGCCATGTCTTCCATGTAGGCTGGTGCAAGAAAATGTGTAAACACCTGTTCTATGACAAAGGAAGAAGGTGAGAGGTTGGAGACTAAAGTACATTTTCTTCCTGGCAGTGTTTGCTGCTATGTTTTGGGGAGCAAATGAGGCATTTTTAGAAACCACTGCTCTAAATCTTGAATACAGGAACTTATTGTCTTCTATTAACATACAATGTTTTGGGTGGCTGAGAATGATCAGGAGGGATCTTTGGGTCTAATCCAGATGCTCTGAAGCACCTACCTGGAGTCAGGGACAGAGCTATGGACACCCTGGTGGCATAGCTAGAAGCAGTGAACTAGCTCATTTGGTGGCTTTTTGCTTCAAGTTTTCCGTTTGTCAAGTTTCTTTTACTATCTGCTGTTTTAGTAAGCCTGTATTTCAGTGGCTTAAATTTCTGTGAAGTCAACTTTTGCTGACTTCACATTAGAGCATCTGCTGCTAGGGAGTATGAATTAAACCAAAATGTAAAAAGCAGGGATGTTGATTTTTCTTGGCTAGACGTAAAGTGTTCTTAATGTCTAGGTCTTTCTTGTAGCTGGTAATACACAGTATGTCATAAACTTTAAAAATCCTTTTTAATGAACAGTTTTACAATGTTTATTTAAACCGGAGAATCTCCAGAAACTCAATATTAATTTTTCATAGAAAAACATGTAATTTTAAAATTATTTGTTCAAGCTACTGTAGTTCAAAATTAGTTAAGGTTCCTCAAAGCATGTTGTCCGAGGAAGCTTTATTATGGGAAGTGACAAGGATAGTTTAATAAGCTACCTTCTGTAGTAATCTGAATATTTTCCTGAAGTTATTGTCTTCTGATTAGATTTTAAAGAATTTTATTGCAAACTATTCACATTCTGTCTAAACTGAAACTTTGTGTGATTGTGACAATTGTGTCCAAATGGCCTTTTGGGAAGGCAAGAACCTAAACCAAACTGTATCAATGCACTTAGGAAGTTTCTATGATTCTTTAACTAAATGATTTCAAAATGTTGAAGTAACCTTCCTTTCCAAGCTTCCTGTTTTGTTTCTTTCCCCTCTGGGTTTCTGAATGTTTCTGAATTTCCCTTAAAGCTGAAGAGGGAATCCATGTGGATATACTTCTGATGTACCACAAATGGCTCCTGTAAATGTGAGGGTGAACTCTTGACTCTGAAGTTAGGATGTCTCCCACTTAGAATTTAACTTCTAATCTTACTTCAAGTGAAAGAGGGCATTTGAGGACTATCCTCTTATAAAATGTTAGGATTTTAAGTTGACTGGTTGTGTTGATAGGCTTGACTATCACGGTTAACAGCCTGGCTTCTCCAAAACTGGAGAGTGTTCAGTGATTGTACTTGACAAAGTTGGTATCAGCAATAATGTTTTGACATTTGTTTGTTTGTTTTTATGGATCAGTTCCTTGACCCTGTTCGCATTGTGGCTGCTCAAGCTAAGGCAGGTGCTGTGCTGTGCCAAGGGGTACAAGTAAGATGCATGGAGTGGGATTAACTTCAGAAAGCTTTGCCACTGAAATCTCTTTCTTGAATTAAAAACAGCCTCCAGTTTCACATGAATCTAAAAAACCATCTGGGGCTTGTGTCTCCATCTCATGTGGAATAATTACTAGCTCTCACCAACAATTGGATTTTCGCCATGTTTTTTTTTTTTTTTGGTCAATTTTATAAGATTCAAAATTACTTGTAGAATTTAATTTCTGTGCAACTTTCAGAATGTCTACAGTATGCTATTATTATGGATCTCATGTATTTGAATAATAATGCTTCTTAATTACACTGTTATATTCACAGAATTTACTTTAAGTGGACAAGAGAGAACTTGGGGAATTTCTGCTTAACCCTTTCTCTTGGCTCTTGGCCTATTAATAATAACAGGTCTACCCTTTGAAGATGAATTGCTGTCCTACCATCCTTATAAATAAATAAATAATGTTCCTGCAAGTGTGATCTTACTGCATGCATCTCAAACACTCCCTGACTCTCAAACCTTGACAACATGGTTATCTGCACTTTGGTATTTAATAACAGTTAAAACTTTTCACTTATGTTTACCCAGCTATCAGGAGTTGTCATTTTCTGTCCAGTTTAATATGCAGTAATGGGCTCTTTGTTTCAAGTTCTGGGATGTCCTTTTTCATTGTGGTGAAGAAATTGTAACTTGCTATTTCCTGGATTCTGAACAGAGCACCTCATTCTTGCTATTTATTGATCATTGTTCCTTTTGGATGATTCTCACTGGACTATTTTAGGTTATAATTTAATACTACTTGTCTGTTTGCTGCTTCTCCTTTTATCTGGCCCTGGTAAGCTGCTTAGTTTCACGCCAATTCTGACATTTTGGAGGTTTTATAGTAGAGCACATCAAAGGAGTGTCTTTGCTGCAATGACAACACAGAGCTTCATCCCCCCCTCACCAGTACATGTGGAAACTGCATGTATCTACTGTTACTAAATACCTGGGCATTTTGTGGCCAAAAGTAGTGACCATGGCCTTAATTTGTTTGCACTACCAAGTTTTGTATTTACTTGTGCTTAGTTCCCGTTTTATTTATATCCCTGTACCATGCTCAGCAAAGTGCCTTGCAGAAGCACATTAGGTGATAATGGCTGCCATCTGTCATGGAGAGGTTTTTCTTTCAGCACATCTCTGTTCTGTTTCTAAAAAAAACAGTCTACATGTCAGTAGTCTCATAAATTGTATAAATGGTTATTTTTGTCTTTGACTACTTCAAACTTAGTAATAGAAACTCTGACTCCATATACAGAAGAACTAAAATATGTTGCACCTTCAATTACTTGTAATACTGTGCACGCTTTAGTATTCACATCCATGGAAATAAGCAGGTGACATGCTGAAGGTTCAAATGCAGTTCTTCCTGAACCTTGACCACCTGCTCACATTCCTTTTAAGAGTTACATCTCAAGACTGTTCACAGCACTTAAAACCTGTGAACTGTTTGAAAGCAGCTGCCATATTTGTCTGGTTAAAAAAAGCAGCTTCTAAAGTAACACTCCTTCTCTCCATATGTCTCTCTGCTATGATGCCTGAATATTGCACTCAGTTTTTGTGTATTTCCTGGGAATCCTCTAAAGCAAAAATGGAAACAGCCTATTGAGAAGGAATAGTTTCCTTGGCTGTATTAGAATAGAGAAATAAATACAGACTATGTGCACATACCTGTGCTCTCATCATGAACAACCTTAGATACATATCTTTCTGCCCTCAGAAGCACCTTTGAAATCAAGTAAAATTACTTCTTTGCAGAAGATACATTCTGCAGATATATTTGCAAAACTGCTATAGGCAAAAGACCTTTCCTGTTGAGTTATATATTTTCATGCATAAAGGTTTTTGTCACTTGGTCTTCTATGGACTCGTGTGTCCCTGAACTATCATAGGTGGAGATTTCTTTTTCAGCTTTGTGTGTATGTATACGGTATGGTAAGATCACAAGGGACAGACATTAGATTGTCTGTCACACAGAAGCTCTTCACCGAACACTGACTATTTTTCATGTATGCATGCATGCATCAACACAAGCTACATTGCATCTAATCACCTGTTATCTTCTTGTATCATGCTTGAGGCTTGTCAAGGAGTGACTGCCCTTTGAGTCAGAAGTGAAAACAAACACACAAACTCCTAAGGCTTCACTTCAAATAGTTGCCCTTTCCCCTTCTACAGAAAAACTGTAACTGTACCTAGCAGCAATCTCTGACTCAGATGAATTGGCTGTAAGCAGTACTCCTGCAATGCATGGCCTTTTTTATTAAAAAACAAAATATCAGCGCTTTTTAACTAGTTCCAGATATGGAAGCAACTGAGGGCATTAGCACTTTTCTTCTAATCAATACTGTGCTTGAGGCCAGCCTATTTTGCTTCCTTTTCTAGGGTTACATGTGGTTTTAAGCAGATATTGCAATATAAAGTTTAGGTAAACAGATCTTGTGATGCAACCTTTGTTATCTATTGATTGCTTATCTGTATTTTTCTTTTCATTAGCCTGTGTTTGGTTTTACTTATGATGTTATTGAGGGGATGCTTCCTTTGCTTTTTCAGACTCTGAATTACCATTAAAAGAATGCAGTTCTTACTACTAACTCAGACAAAAGAGAAACCTGGAAAACCAGATTTATTTTTTGCCTCTGAAGCTTAACTAACAGGGTAAAATGGGAAAGAGGAGAGGTAAGTCTGTTACTGAATGCAGCAGCTAAAAGTCTCAATGCTCAGCAGCACTACAAGAAGGGAAAAGAATAATTTTGTGTTGTGCTTACCTTCCGCTCCTTGTACTCCGAGGAGAAGCCTTAAGGAGAACACAACTAACAAAGGGCCTTGAAAGGAAGAAAAAACAGTCTTTTGGCTTTCTGGCTTTGGCAGCCCTTATCCAAAGAATCCTTGCTGTGTCCAAGTACTGTACTATCATACTGCAATTATGTCCTCATTGCCACCTTTCTCCCTACTAGAAAACCTGTGACAACAAGTAAAACCTGTTCTACCACAGTACCAGACGGTCCAGGGCTTAAATGCTCTATGCTTATTTTACCAGTTAGTTTCCTGAGCTAGTAAAGAACCTCAAGAGCTGGGAAGAACACATTTCTTCACTGTCCTGCAGGGGTGGGGGGAGGGAAATCTCTTGAATCTTTCACAGTTAGTGAATCTTACTTTCACTTAATGTTCAGAGATTGAGTACTTGTCTTTAAAGGGCCTTGAGTTGCAATTACTGTCAGCTCCGGAAAGCAGAGGAGGTCTGTATGGCTTTATACCCTGTGGATATTGGTACTAGAAAAACAAAACACCCATTCCCACCAATCCCTTAAATGAAAGGAAGCAGAAAACATGTCGGGCTCAACTAAATCTTCAACAATATATAAATGTCTTATACTTGGTTTGATAGTAAAAGCATAAGATCTATTGCCAGAGGGGTCTGACAGAAAGGCTAAATATATATAAGACAAGGAGAAAATTATTTTTAAAGCAGAAACGTAAGGGGACAAGTGAGGTAGCACGAGAGGTTGTAGCTATTAGTAAGCTCTTAGATTTACAGATCAGTGGTGAGGAAATTCTATTTGGAAGTTTGTTGTTTGATTTATTATGTGAGTGAGTCTCTAAGTAAACAGTATCTTCCCCTATCAAGGTGTCTTCAGGCCAGACACTTGGACATGCAGCAACAGAAGTGCAAATTAAGTGTAGGGTTAAGCTTTCAAATTTATGTCCTGCTTAAACTCATGTGGAGACTTCACATTGACTTTTTTGTGTACAGGATAAGGCAAGGCTGGATGAAACTAATAGCCTATGTTGCTACAAAACTGTGGCTTGGAGGGATTTCTGCTCCTCTAGAGATCAACCTAAGCCTGTCCTGACATATCAAGAGAAGAGTAACTTGTGTACCTCTGTGATAAGATGCTTTGTCCCACGGGCCTTGAAACCTGCTAGAGAGTGATGTCCATCATGGATGCTTCCATCCTAATAGATCTTTACCTGAAAGAGTAGATAAAGCTCTTCTCATTTGAGATGGAGAATGGTGTAGTGTTTTCCAAAAGATCATATGGAAAAATATTGAGTCATGACCAAAGCTATGGTTGGCTATATAATGGTAGCTTTGATCATTCGTTATTCTGAGAGTTTAATTGGCATCTGGAGAGATGTAAAGTGAATTTCAAGCCTAAATCTTTTTAATTTGTGAGAAGTTATCTTTGTGGTGATTAAATGATGTTCTAAGATATCTATGCCATCTACTGTACAGCAAGTGAAGTCCATGAATGTTCAGTAAGCCTAAGGAGTTTTCTTTATGAAGGAGGACATGGCACTCAAAATTTATCTAGAATTCATCACATCCTTTTAGACCAGGATGGTCAACGGACTTGGCAGGTAGCAGTGGCTCTTTAAACTGGGAGAAGTAATGAATTCAGTGATGTAAAGGGAAGAGTATTACGTGGCTATTCCAGTGACTTACATAGAGCTGTTGTGGAAATTACATGAGACTGTGTAAGAATTCAAATTGCAATTTGAAGACCAGAAAATGTAAAGGACATTATTCCCAAGCTTCTGTTTAGTTTGGAAGCATTTTAAAAATGATCTCCCACTAGAGGCAAAATTGTTCCGTGCCCTGAGGGTTAGTGGATTCCAGTTCTGATAGACCAAGCATTTGACTCTGTAAGCTTGAAACAGCTTCCACAACAAGTTTAATTGTTCAAGGAAAAGTCTGATTCACATCCAGGTGGATCTTGCACAGCTGCTGCCATCCTTATCGCCTTGAGATATTGGCAACTGAATTGGTCTGATGTACAATGTAAAAGAAAGGGGTATCTAAAGTGGAAAAGATGGGTCCAATGACTTCATCTCTAACTCTTGAGGAATTTGAGGAATGAATTGGAAATCTTTGAGCTTTGTAGCACCTAAGAAAAGCTGTTACAAGATCCCAAAATAACAATAGAATAAACTGGGGAAAAAGACATATCACTGATAAGAAAAAAGTAATAGGTTTCTGTTCAAAATACTGTGGCAAAATAAAATTCTATTGAAAGAACAGCTAGAAGGGAGAAAAGTCAGGGAAGAAAAACGATATATTTGCTGAAAGTTTATCCCAAGATTAGATACATCCTAAACTGGAACACTGTAGAGAGGCTAGGCACATAATGGATAAGAGAAAACACAATATACCTTGATATTTGATATTGTGCTTCACCTCCGGAGTAGGCATAACCCTAGGGAACATTTAGGGAACAGCTGCTCACTCCTCAGTGGAGCTGGCTAAGTCATATTTCTTCCCTTCCTTGTCAGTTTGGATTTTAACTACTCTTAGATGGCAATATATGTTCTTTTTGGCAAAGAAGTGTTATATAAGACCTTTGCCACATCTACTGTTCAGGAAATTTATTTGAGGGTTAGTGTGTGTTATGCTCTGAGCTCTTGGAAAAGGTATAACCAATGTCATCTTATTACTGAAAATACCAAAAAGCTCAACAGTAAGTTTCAGCTGTCCCATGAGTTATCTAAAACCACAGACAGAATATTAACTTGAGGTGGTTCATCTCTAAAGCATGCCATCAGCTCTCAATACTGGCAGTGTTGCTGCATTTTGTTGCTTAATCTTTAACTCCCTCCAGAAGCCAGGAAGTACAAGCACAGCCCTACAGCAGGCATAGTAAAACCTTTTTCAACCTGTCTTAACAGATAATGTGCCAACCAGTTAAATATATCTTATTCTTGCAACCAACTCATGAAGCAACCTTTATAAATTAAAGCTGTATATTTTAGGTGGATAGATACCATTAATAGGAATACAGTAAAAGTAGATGGTACACTGTCTTGTGGATATAAGAACAGAAACATCTTCACCAGTTCTGAGCACTGACAGCAGATAGTGACAATTGCAGTGTATACCACTTGCTTAATCTGATTTTCCAAAATTCCTGGAAAATTTTCTATCTTACCTTAAGCATGGTTATTAAAGCTATCACTGGCAAGAGATGTTGGGTGAGGGGTGCCTCTTCTGTTGGACAGAAATGTAGAATATAGCCCAGTAAGAGAAATTATACTGGAGTTTCACCGCTTATGTGTAAATTTTAAAGCTATAAAGATAACACATTGATAGGGGACATAAACTCTTTCAATCTGTGCATATTAGGAACTTCTTAGCAGCATATTAGGAATAGTAGTCAGAAACAAATTTTGCATATGTTTCTGCCAGGCTGAGGTTAATTTTGTTTCTACACACACTTATGCCTGAAACTTGTATAAATGTCAATCAAATAGATGGTAAACATAAGTTTTCTTGAATTGACTGTTTTAAGTGTTTGCTTCTGCCTCCATCTGAACACCTTTTCCTAATGTCTATCAGGATATTTGAGTCCTGGGTGGGACTAACTCATACCTAGAGAAATAATACTATAGATACAAACAATCTCAAATAAACATTGGTTTTAAGTATGCTTATTTTCTTATCGAATTGAAAAGCTGAAAAATGCCTCTTGGGTTGAACCTTTATTTAACCTTTGGTGCTTTGGCATGAGGGAAGTGTTTTGTTTCACATTTGAGTGTCTTTAACAAAGGGAAGTAAACAGTGCTTCTAAAGCCAGGAGGATGTCCCACATTGTGTAAGGGTGAAGTTCAGCTCTGTTCTATGTCTGACTGGGAGTAGGGAGTTGAACAGTAGCATCCACTGGGCTGTAAGGTCATAGTAGATCATCCCTTGGCTTCCACAGAGGGAGTAGTCTTCACATGTAAGAAATGTCTGAATATTTATTGAAACAATGAAAGAGTTTACCTAGCTTCTTCCCAGCTCATGGGTTATGTGGGTTTATCTATAAGGGCTTCCATCCTCTTTCTGAGGAACAGTATTAATGACTGGTCACCAGCCAGATGTAGACACATTCATGACAACCCTTTGAACCCTGCCATTCAGCCAGTTCTTTACCCAGCACACATACACCTGCTCATTTCGCAGCTAGATGTGTCCAGAAGGATACTGTGAGGGACAGTTATAAAAAGCCTTACTAAAATTCAGAAAAATGCATCCACTGCCTCCCCTTCATCCGCTAGGCAATTGACCTTATCATAGAAGGATCAAATTAGATGGGACTTCCCTTTTGCTTACCTGTGTTGGCTGTGATAGTGTTGTCCTTTAAATGCCTCTCAGTAGCACCCAGTATGATCTTCTCCACCATGTTTCCAGGAACTGATGTTAGACTAACAGGCTTGTATTTTCCTTGGCCTCCCCTTCCTGTAAATTGGAATAACATTGACCAGCTTCCATTCAGCAAGGACCTCTCCAGATTCCCAGAATCTTTGGTAGATGATTCAGAGGGGTCCTGCTGTATAACATCTGCTGGCTCCTTCAGTACACTAGGATGAATCCCATCAAGTCCTGTGGACTTCTGAGCTTTCAGCTGATACTATACAGGAGCATGCAAGAGGCTTGGGGTGTTGTAACCCAGAAGATAAAGGATACAGGGCTGTGACCTGTGCTTTGGATGTGTATCTTCATAGATGTGTCAACTGGGCAGCTGGTGAATATAAGCAAAGATTATGCTAAAGGTCTTGTATTATGAGAACACTGGAACCACTGAGTTCTTAATTTCCATGTTTGCTACGAAGAGTGACTTTGTAGTCAGCTTGTGGAGTTGTAGAGTTCAGTCAAATATGGCATGTTTCTCAGGCTTAACAACAGGCTAGCTCTTTCTCATCAGGGTTAACATCATGCCACTGTGCCACCAGCACAAGTCTTACCTGTGTCAAAGCATAGTCCCATATGCGTGAGGACCCAGCTACTATTTGGCAATCATCTTCTCTTGTATCTCTCCTCCTGCTATCAGATACAACATGCAAACTGGGGTTTTAGGCTCTGAAATAATTCCCAGTCTGTGTACTACAAAAATGGACATAAATACTGAATAACTGTGTCTGGATTTGGGAATTAAATATCTGCCTGCCAGTTTGATAACAGACCCTCTAATCTGAGAGAGTTATTCTCCTAACAGCCTGCTCAAGTGACCCAATACTATATGCCATTTAATGTCGTGAAAATGAATGTTTTGAGCATTACATAAAATCCAAAAGAAACAAAAGGAAAGACAAGCCTGTGAGATCTCTGGAAGAACAAGGTCTGGCATGGGGTCAGCTGGCCTCATGTTTGGGAGGAAGAGGGGTCAGCTGGCAGGAAAAGCAGCTCAGCATCACATTGTCCCTCAGCTCACCAACAGTAGCCAATGTAATATATGCTTCTTCACAAGGTGGAGGTGTTTCCACTGCTTCCCTGAAATGGTAACTAGATCTATGCATAGACTCTTCTTGCTTTACTTCCTTCTACATATTGAGATCTCCAAAAACGTAATATGGCTGGACTACCTTAACCTGTAGATCATGAATGGTGTTATTTTCTCACCTGCTTCTGACAGTTAAGGATTTCATACCATCCGGTTTAGTATGTTAGCTGTCTGTGGGTTTTGAAATTTTTGTTTATTATATAGTAGAATCTGAAAAAGAAATTCCTGCAAGTGTCTAGTTTTAAACTAGTTCCTTTATTTTCTTGTCCAGTATAACCAGAATACTGTGAGGATGATTTCTGAGGCAGAGAGTAATTTTGGTGGTCAAGAGCAAAACTGAGAAAAAGACAACCTGGAATGTGGTTTTCCTTTTAGGCAAGACTTTTTCGGAGGGGGAAGAAGGAGGAAGGAATATAATTTCAATATCTGACTTATCTAAGACTTGGCTAAAGCCAATTGCTTTGGATTTTTCAAATTGTCTTTAAATTTTCTGTGTTGTGGATTCAGTGTGAAAAACAAGTGCATTTATACATCAGACATGTTGAAGGATGGCAAACAAATTTGATGGGGCTTAGTACTTGGACCTGTAGGTCCTGTGTCCTGCTCCTGTTAATCCTCCTTCAGTTTCTGGGGTGGATCTGTCTCATGGGGAAAAGAGAAACCCTCCCTTCTTCTTCCAGAAGCAACACATTTTGCTTCCTCTTCATTGTCCTGAGAAGGCAGTGACGTTTTCTGGAGTGAGTGTCCTAACTACAAGGCAACAGATGCAGGAAGGGGCCATTGCCTCTGGTGCCTCAAGTTGTGTTTAGAAATGTGTTTGGCTTGTAGCTAGAATTGGACAGAAAGAGATGAGAGGAAAGAAAATGGAAAGAGCAGACTCAACTGCCCCAGGGCACTTTAACTATGCTGCTGATCAATCTATAACAGTTGTGTTGCTAAAGAGGGAGCAGGGTGTCTTGAAGTGAGTTTAATAATGTGCACTTTATACATTAGCAGTCTCATTTATTTAGATATCACGATTGAACAACCCTTAGGAATATGTATATTGCAGAAAATCTACTTGCTAAAGGGGATGATTGTAAATATAGGTTCTAATTAAACTTAATCACCTCCTGCTCTATGTTCCTCGGAAAACTCTTTCTAATTAAATAGCTGAAAATGACACCTGGGACAGTATTTAATTCAAAAGTGACTCTTAGAAGAAATGCTGGTTTTACATACAGAAAATAAGACCTTCACTTTTATAGTTTAACTTTTGATGAAATCATCACAAATGACAATAAATGGAGAGAAACTTGTGGGGTTTCCTATTGCATTCCATAAAAGAAAACTCTGAAGTTACATTTTAAAGATTGGTTTGGTCTGAAATTTCATTTTGTGTATGGTTCTACTCTGTGCAAAAATGTTTACAGGTGGATGAAAGTACTCATCTGAAAACTGCACATAGATCCTGCCACCTCTCTCAGCACAGAAAGCTGAAAAACAAACTTGAAAGTATACCCTTTAAATGAATGGAAGGTTCATCTCCTATCGCTATGCTTGCTTTAGACCAGAAAGGCCAGGTCTCCCACACTTTACTATTTGCTTTTATTATAACACCACAAAATTTCAGAGTCCTGAGAAGTCTCATGAGCAAGAGGGCAGGTGAAAGCAGATTTTATATGCCTTCCTATAATAGAACTGTGACAAAACAATTTGCCCAAAGTTTAGCTGGGACCCTGTGAAGAGGTAGGAAATGAACCTTAATTGCCCAAGTACCAGCTCACCTTTTTTTAATTTTTTTTTTTTAAGACCATTATCACCAGCTATCATTAAGGAATATTTCCTGCAAGTTCATACAGTTTGCTTCCAGTAGTGGTAAAGCCCTACATTATTCTTGACAGGTACTCTTCAGTTAGTATAAAATGACTAGACCCTCTGCATATGGAAGGGTGGATTTAATGGTTCCTTCACAGGGATTCAGAGTGAGTATATGTGGTTTTGAAACTTGGTTTGATTAGGAAGGAAAGTGATTATCTGGCTGGCTCACCCAGCTCTAGAATGAGTGGAAGTTAATCCCTTGGAATAACAGGGGAACCTTAGACTAGTGGATTTCTTCTAGTTTTTCCACTGAAGGGGAACAGTGTACAGCTGCATTTCAAGTTTCAGCAGTTTTTGATTATTAAAAGCTGCCAAGACTCTTCATTCTGAAACTCATTATTATTATTTTTAATCAAAAGGTCTTTAAAAGATCTTTCAAAAAGGCTTTCTGCAAGTGTCCTCCATAAAAACTGGATTAACACCACTTTTTTTCTTCCTGTCCATCTTGAATTATGTGGTCTGAGATGGGGGAAAAAATTGAGCATCCAACTTACCTGTATATATTCAGTGAAAACTATCTAAACCAGTTTGCATATTTTTCCAGGAAGTGTTAAAACTCTTGTTTATTGCTAAAGGAGTTAACCCTGCTGTACTTAAGATAAGCTGCATTTAACAAATCTAACAGCTAGTAGAAGGGGGCCTGATCTATTTTAACCTTGTCATCAAGCAATATCTTTAAAATCTGAGTTCCTTTTAGATGCTGGCACCAACAATTGGAGAGTCAATAGGCTTCTTAAAAGAAAGCAGGAATAATATCAATCCTGTGTTGTGTCAGAGCAAGGCAAAGGCAAACAATGGTGTGTGTCTTTACCTACCTACTATTGAAAAGCTGCAGACAACAAGCTCTGATCTTGTTATACAAGTAAAATGACAAAACTAGGTTTTTTTTGGTAGCAATATTAGAATTCATTCATCTGGATTTTTGTTTGGAGGACCCTTCTCTAGTCTGAATTCCTCTGTAGCACAGGTGATAGAATTTTTTTCCCTGACTCTTATCACGCCTAATAAAATTATGCCCATATTAGGGAATATTGCTTAGAAAATTAGATCCAGCTTTAAGAGTTTTGAGTAGTAGAATAAGGTTCCTGGTTTAGCTGTTCTCCTGGCTAGCTAGTGGCTAAATCTAGCCGTGTTCTTCTCATTAGAACAAAGGTTTGTTGTAGAAGGATATGAGGACAGTTCATGTATGCAAATGCACATATTTGTGCATCACTGGCACTGGGATATTCTCCACCTGTCCACCCCTGGCAGTGTTCAAGGACAGGTTGGACAGAGCCTTGGGTGACATGATCTAGTGTGAGGTGTCCCTGCCCATGGCTATGGGGTTGAAACTAGATGATCTTAAGGTCCTTTCCAATCCTAACCATTCTGTGTTTCTATATAGCAGAGAAGCTGGGATGATACTGATAGTCTTATTGCTGTGTTGGGAAGGGTAGAAATGTAGCTTGTGGTGATAAGTGGCAGGAACAAAATGTGCTGAAAATAGATTTATTATCCTATGGAACAGCAGTCTGAATACCTGATAGAGAAACTTAGCTAAAAGCAGTAGTGGGCTTGAACCTTTTTATAGCAAGGGAAAAGATTTTTCCATATTGTATGTAGGTTACATAAAGCTATATACATGCAGGAAGATGCTTATAGATCTAGTATGTTTTAACTTTTACAGAGGAAACTGCTGTCTTGGAAGTATAATTCACAAGTTTTTTTCTTCAATATTGAGCATTTAATTCCTCACGTTTACAAACTTTAGAGAAAGAACTCAGTGATGAGGTAGACCCTTGCTGTGGTTTTTCAAAAATCATACCAAAAAGTGCAACTTCCACTAACCTAGACATGAAAATGCCTTCCTGATGAGGAAGGCAATTAGTCTGTTATGATATAAATGTTCACTTTTCAAGCAAAATTTCATTTGCTAGATTTGAGCTATGTAGGTATGCCTCAGGTCTGCACTTACAGCTAAATATTTATTTTATCGACTCTTCCCAATGTAGATATTGCCCAACAGCTGTTTCTTTTCTCCTTTTGTTCATGTCATTTACTTCAAATACCTTGGCCACATGTAAGCTGCAGAGACGTTAGACTGAAAATAAACTATGCATTTTTTCATCAGCTTTATCATCATTTTCAATTTTGCCCTTTAACAATTCTAGCAGTGCTGGGATAAAATGTGGCTACTAGTTCTGTGCAGCTTGCAGGTGGGAGGAACCACTGAAACTAATGGGACCACTCACTGTAAGATTGAGGACCCTCCACCCTCAGGTGGGAGCAGTTTCATTCCTGTGTTCATTTACCCTGACTCCTGCTTATGCTTTGAGAATGACAGCTTTTCCTCTTTCATGTTTAGCATCAGGCAATTTGCTAAAATCTACCTGCTTTGCTCTCTTGTTTTCCCTTGTACTTATATACATATTCATATCGCAGCCTAATGTATTGTCCTTATAGCATTGCCAAAAGGCTTTTGCATAATCCTTTCAGAGGATTTTAAAACAATGCTTAGAATCACTGTAGTGGCAGTTTAATGGCTTGGAAATGACAGGGGAAAGGATTTTTATGCATGGTAGCATGTAGAAAAAGAAAGACTATACAAAAGTGACATGATTGTAGGAATTTCTGTTTAGGCTCTAGAGCTATGAGGAAAGAAAATAATCAGGAGTTGGAAGAACGGAGTACTTGCCATACATAGAGCAATGGCCTTAAACTTAAGCCATCTAAAGTTAGGTGATTTGAAGCCTGGAAACACTGCCAAACAGTAGCTGCATCTAGTAGGTACTGAAAATAAATATTCCTTCATGTGAAGGGAACCTTGTTGCATCTCCAGCATCGTGACTGGGGAGCTGCAGTGTTGTCCTCTGCAATGGTAAATGGAAAAGTGATTTTTTGGTCTATATTTATCTTGGCTTGTATGTGGGATTAGTTACTATAGTTTCTCATTGATTGTAGTGAAAAGCATCATCTTCCTACAGGCAACCTCTAGGACCCATTGAATGCAATTACTGTAAGCATGCACTTCAACATCAGTTTCCGTAATGCAGCCTCTTCAACAAAAAACTGTTGTGTTGGCCAGTCATGAAGCTGTTCCCCTTTATTTGACCTGTAGAGCAGAGTGATACCAAATTCTCGTACTTTTTTTTTTTTTTTTTTTTTTTGAATAAAGTATGTCTTGCTAGTGAGTCTTCCCTTTTTAACTGGCTTTTGGTTTAAGTTTTATTTTACCTGGGGTTATTCTTTCATGTGAAAGACTGTGCATATGTTTTTGAACTTGAGGTTTTTGCTACTCTTCTAGCTTCTGAAGGTCCCTTTGAACAGCAGCCTATCTCCAACTGCATCAATCATGCGCTCAGGTACACCTCATCTCTGAACTTGCTAAGGATGCCTTCCGTCCCATTGTTGAGGACTTCAGTGGAGATGTTGAACTGCATCAACTCCAGCACTGACCCCTGAAGAACACCAGTGGTAGCTAACTGGCTTCAAATGCAGCTTTGTACTGTTGATGATTACATTTTGAATCTACCAGTCCCGCCAGTTTTTGTGCATCTTGTAGCCCATCCAGTTTGGCTACAAGGTTGTTGTGGTAGACATTGGAGACTGGCTGTACTCAAGGCCAGTTACATCTTGCTGTTCTTTCCTGGTTCAGAGCTAGTCATCTCATCACAAGTTGTTCAGGCACAATTTCCCCTCACTGAATCCATGTTGGCTATTCCAAATCACTGGCTTATTTTTAAAGTGCCTGAAAATGGCTTCTAGGAGGATTTTCTCCCAGGGGATTGACACCTTCCCAGGGATTAAATGAGACTGCCTGGCCTGTAGTATCTTGGAGCATCCTTCTGCCCAATTTAGAAAGACATCATATTTTTCTGTCACATGGAACATCCCCCAAACACTATGGCTTTTCAAAGATGATAGAGTGGCTCTACAATGATGTTGGCCAACTTTAGATGTATCTCTTCTGGGTCCATTGATCTGGTTACATCCAGTTGATTAATTGGTCCCTAATCTGTTCCTTCTTTACTGTAGGTAGCACTTTTCACAAGGAAATTCAGCCACTAGCCTTTGCCCTTCACATTCCTCACTGGTTTCAGCTTCAATCCAACTTTGCCTTCCCTAGCTACATTTTTGCCTAGCCAGGCAATACTTGCTGTGCCTCTCAGGTAGACTGTTTCAGCTTCCCACTTCATATATTCTTTTGTACATGAGTTACTTGGGAATCCCCTATTAATTTAAGCTGGCCTCCTGGGTTGTTTGCTTGCTCTTTAGCACATTGGAATAGAATGCTCCTGTGATTTGATGAGGTTGTTCTTGAAGATCGCCCAGCTCTCTTGGGCACTTTTGCCTCCCAAGGCAACGTTTCACAGGGTCCCACCCACCTGTATAAACAAAATTCCATTCTTCTGAAATCCAGGGTGTTTATTCCTTGCCTGCCTCACTCCCTTAGGGTCTTAAACTGCAAGTCACGATCACTGCAGTAAAAGCTACCAGTGTCTGAACATTCTTTGCAATTTCTTTAGTCATGAGTGGAAGGTTTAGCAGAGCACCACCTCTAGCTGCCTGTCCAGCATTTGCAGCACAAACTTTCCCAGACATGTCTCTGCAAACCTCATGAAGTTCAACAAGGGCAAGTGCAAGTCCTGCATCTGGGTCTGGTAATCCTAAGCACAAATACAGGCTGGGCAGAGAATGGATTGAGAGCAGCCCTGAGGAGAAAGACTTGGGAGGTGTTGGCTGAGAAGCTCAGCGTGGCCTGGCAGTGTGCGCTTGCAGCCCAGAAAGCCAACCGTATCCCAGGCTGCATCAAAAGAAGCGTGACCAGCAGGTAGAAGGAGAGGATTCTTGTCATCTGCTCTTCTTTTGTGGGACCCCACCTGCACTACTGTGTTCAGCTTTGGGACCCCAACAGAAGAGGGGCGTGGACCTGTTGGAGCAAGTACAAAGGAGGGCCACAAAGATGACCAGAGGGCTGGAGCACCTCTTCTGTGGAGATAGTTTGGGTTAGACTTGTTCAGCCTGGAGAAGACTACTTGTAGTAGCCTTCCAACACCTAAAGGAGGGCCTACAAGGAAGGTGGAGAGGGACACTTTACAAGGACATAGGAGAGGGGATATTGGCTTTAAACTGGAAGAGAGTAAGTACAGATTAGATATAAGGAAGACGTTCTTTGCTGTGGGAGTGATGAGGCACTGGAACAAGTTGCCCAGAGAAGCTGTGGCTGGCCAATCCCTGGCAGGGGTTCAGGCCAGATTGGATGGGACTTGGAGCAACCTGTCCCGGCCTGTGGCAGGGGGGGTGGAACTAGATGATCTTTAAGGTGCTTTCTAACCCTTAACATTTTGTGAATCAGTGTTCCATAAATCCTCTTGATTGCTTGCATGTCTACTATATTGACCTGTGTCAATATGCTCAGCTCACTCTGCTGAGCACAACCACTTGTCTTCCCAGCCTGTTCTTCCTAACGAGCCTGTATAAACCCATTATGGTGCTACATGAGATATTCCATCAGTTTCGTGTCATTCTAGTTACATCTTAGTTCATGCAGATCTTATAAACCCTCTGTTTCATGTATTTTGTAGTCATGTACAAGCACTTCAGATGGTTGTCTGGCTGTATCGCTTTTACAGGAAGAGTGAGAGCTTCCCTTGTTATGCTGCTGGGTGGACACCACCCACACTTCCTCAATTTCTTATTCCCTCTCTGGTATCTGGTTTTCAACTACCAGTAAACCTAGATTAAAGCCTTCCTCACTAAGTTAGTAAACCTGTTGGATATGTTTATGTCCCACTTCATTAAGGAGATCTCATCTCTCATCAACCAGCCTTGCTACCCAAAGAACATCTCTTGGTTTTAGAAGGCGAAATCCTGCTGGTATTCCAGAAGTGCAGCACCTACCACCTGTGCCACTTCCTCTTGCTCCAGAGGTATAGTGCTGTAAAAAAAATAACCATTCTGGCCTTCAAGATGTTGGGCAATGAAGGATGCACTGTGTCCCTTGGTAAGGTATTTCAGTGACTAACTTTCCTTACTGTAACAAAAATCTAAGAAAAACTACACCACATCTATACTCTGAGTATGTCTAGCTTCAGTTTCTTCCACTGGATCTCAGGAAAACTTTATCTACTAAACCAAAGAAATACATGAGAGATTCTGTAGTTAAAAGCTCAGATCAGACCTCATGATGTGATGAAGTCTAGGGGTCTAGTCATCCTGAAAATACCAGAAAGAACTAAGAGTTACAATGTGAAGGTAGGATATAAATCTGTTATGCTCCAGAACCACTTGTTTAGGCTTTTAAAAAGAGTAATCTTTTTAACTGCCTCTTACATGTTTATATTCATTAGGTGCAGACAGTCATCAAGCATATTTAGGGTTTATGCTTGAAATGCTCTTTTGTTTTGTATGCACAGAAGCTCTTCTGTTTTCAGAATCCCTGATTGGATAGATCGTAAAAATATCCATGAGCTGATGAACTCTGACCCACATCTCATTTTAAAAAATAAGCACATCTCATACTCATTGACAACGGTGTTTAAAATTACATGTAGCTTTAGACAACCCTTGGGTTGTTAAATGATGTCACTGTGATGTACACACTCTCTCTTAGAGACATCACCTTCTGCTTGCCTTGCTCCATGGCCATATGCATGTTAGAGTTGCCTTTTCTGGCTGTCTTAATGTCATAAACCTGATATCCTTTTCTGCTGCCTATCTTTTCCCATTGCAAGAAGTAGAAAGAAGCCTGCAACTCCCCCACACATCCACCTCCACAAATTCACAACTGGGTTCAGAGCTGTGTGAAGAAAAAAACCTGACAGGCTGCAGTTCTGAATTTAAAAATCTTTATAAATCTCTCCTGTAATTCTTGTGTAGAAAGGGGTTGTGTGCTAAATATAAACTTTTTCAGACATTCTAAGAAGAGAAACAGTCAGGGTGCTCATGGTTAGGAAAAGAAAATCCCTATGAACTGGTATGGTGATGGCAGATTACCAAATAATTTCTATCAGCCTACATTTAAGACTGATACAATCTGATTTTTAGTTGGAGTGCAGCTTTAGGTGACTTGGAGACAGGTGGCTTTACAGGACATCTGACACCTCACTTTTGCCAGGGAGAGGATGGAGAAATACTTATATTGGACTGTGTTACAGAACTGGCATCCAAGGGAATCTGCTTTTGGACTAAGTGATGCTCATTCAGATCTGCAGTTCATCTGAATGTACGAGGAGCTTGGAATAAGTTGATCAGTAGGCAGCCACTTTGAAACCTATTATTATTTGTTTCTCAGACACATCAATGATGACAACTGACTTGCTAACAGGTAATGTTATTTATAGTCTTTCTTGTAGAAATAAAAAACTGCTTATCAATTTTGGACTTAGTTAAGGTACTAATGTTGCTTATACTTAAATACTTGGCAGCATGTTTTCCTTTTCATCAACAATTCTTTAATGTGTAATACTTTAGCTAAAGCTTGTTGCTGAAGAGAAGCCTTTTGACAGAATTTCAGAATCTGCATTGAAACAAAATAGGTTTTGAGTTGTTATTCCAGTGGCTTTTCTTGAAAGCTTTGATATGTGCCAAAAAAAAATAAATACCGAATTTGTGAGAGAAGTACAGAAAAGTTGTTGGTGTTAAGTTGCAGATTGAATTTTTTAATCTGACTAGCAAATTAATCTAGATTTCTCTGTCAGGAAGCACTCTGCATGGTCTAAAATGACAAATATTATTTTTGAAAAGACAGACAACGCAAGAGCCACTTCCCTAGGGTTTCTGCTGTATTTCTAATCCACGTAATAATGGTGCTATGTATATTTAATGAACTACTGTTAATTAAAGACGTACTCTTCAGAAAACAACTGCAATTATGATATGGGAGGTAAGAAATTTGTGAGCTGACAAAGTAAGTGTGCCGGAAGGTTAGAGTTTATAAAAGAATATTCAACATACCAAACGGGAGCTCCTAAAGAGCTTTAACACCTGGAAGACCAGTCATATTTAGACTGATAGAAAAATGCATCCATAGGCAAATGCAATTTATACTTCCAGTCCTCAGACCTATACCATGGTGCCAGCCAGGAAGGTGATTTCCTGCTCCCACCTCAGCATGCTGAAAAGAAAAATGGGCAAGCTGTGGGCAAGAGGAAATGGGTACCTCAGCTATGTCACCATACAGTGTTTTATTGAAATCAGATCAATTTTTCCCAGTTTTTGAAGGGAGCTGTATTTGCAGATGATAACTACATTCTGCATGAACTGTGCAAACTGACAGAATTATTTTAATAAACCTTTGTCTTGGTTGATGGAAAAGATCCACTTAATGCTTTGGAAGCTTCATCTTATGGCATATGGGCATATCCAAGTGTTAATTGCTGTCTAAATAGACTCTCTGCCTAATCTACGTAAAAGATATTTAAGGAAAAAGCACTACTTTTGATCTTGATTTCCTTGTCAAAGCAGAGTTAAAGTACTTGGAGCATGCAAGATTATTCTGTACCTAGGGTGCAAATGTGCTTTTTCTCTGCTGAACTTCTTAAAATGACGATGGCCAGAATCAATGTCAAGTAGCTCTGACTGAGATTTGAACTACCTGGCTCTGAAGATGAATAAGAGAAAAATCCTTATTCTGGCAGTTATATTAGCAAGCAAGTTCACAGTATGGATTTATTGTTTTCTGCACTTTTCAGAGTATAAAGGTAAGGCATGGCTATTGTGAAAATGTCTCTAGGCTTTGGGCTCCAGGCAATTCCAAAACATGGGGTACATTAATCACGTGGCCTCTGTGTAAAGGATCAGCTAAATATGAAATTTGCATCCTACATTGCTTCCTGTGAAGCTCAGTAGTCCCCCTATTGGTATATTTATGGTAGGGCATGAGCCAAGGTTGAAGTATGTTAGTGGTAGGAGATAAATATCTCAGAAGGTAGAGAATGTGAGAAAAAGGAAATACAGTACTGAGAATCTCGTCCTAAAAATCTTGGAGGTCTGCAAGAAGAATGATGTTGAACCCAGTCAGTAAAGCAGAATTCATAGAATAGTTAAGGTTGG
>NW_009916200.1:0-8492 GCF_000696875.1 Nestor notabilis | reverse complement strand
CCTCCGCTGCGGGATGACACGGCCCCCGGGAGGGAAGAGGCCCGGGGAAGGCACGGCGGAGCTCGTAATGGGCTCACATCGGCCGAGCGCAACCCGCTGGAGGCCGCGCTCCCTGCCCCTGGAAATCGAAGGGTTTCGGTTCAAAGCGGGAGCTGTGCGCGTCTCTCGTTACCTGCATCGGGATTTCGGCTATATGCCCCACACTAAACAACAAGATCCTTTTCTAGTTTTTTTGTTTTTGTTTTTTTTTTTAAAAAACTCTGCCTTGATTAAGTTGCATAAATGTCAGAAAATACTCAAGAAAAAAAAAAAAAAAAAAAACAAACCCAAGCACTCTTTATGGCTTAGCTCAAAACTTTATTCTTAGAAAAGTAAATGCGTTACAGCAACTCTACACAAGCAAACCCAACTCTTTTTTTTCTAGTGTCCTATATTCATCTTTACTTTGAAAAATAGGATACTCAAACAACATTTCTCCGAAGTTACCGATTATTTAGTGTTTGACTGCCTCACATGATAAACAGTAATTGAACTGGCAGCATAAGAGAAATTCAGATCTCAAAGAAATCTGTCTCTTTAGAGCTTGAGAAGATGATTCTGAACTCTGTTCCTGGCTGTCGTCACTGACCGGGCTGTGTGATCGTGAAAACAAATAAGACTGTTTCTCTGAAAAAATATTAATATATTTGTGTAAGAATGTTGGGCATTAATACATCTAAAATGCTAATGCTAAAAGTAATAGATGAGTTTAAAATGTTTCTGTATTGTCAATTCTTTCAGTTTTTCCTCTTTCCCCATCCCCCCTTCTCCCAAACAGTCCTTGCTTTCTGTTTTGACAAAATCCTGTATTTGTTTTACATCAAATATGCTGCCAGTTTCAGTTGTGTCTGCAGAGATATTGACAGTTTCTGTGAGAGGTATGTGAAATCAACAAAAAATGGAATGACAGCCACATGCTGGAAAGTCTAGATTCTCCAAGAATCTATAAAAAACATGTATCAAATATTGAATGACAGGAAGAATTAAATGAGGACTACTCCCATTTTTGATACCAAAGAAAACCCCAGGGTTTATAACATACCTGTGCTTGGAAACTGTTTACTGCAGTGCATGACTTTTTGCCCCTTGGTAGCTGGGAGGGGAAATAGGAGAGCTTGTTGCTTCTATTCATTACTGTTTTCAGTGAAAATGCCTTTTTTCCCTTTTTTTCTAAGAAAAGTCTTTCTCAATCTAGCTGCCTGCATTCACTATGGATCAGGATAATATACTGCTTAAATAGAACGTGTAACTGAAAAAAATCAAGGAAGAAAATTTTGGAGAGAACAGATTTATTACAGTTCACAGTTTCAAGCAGACATGAAATACAGAAGTATAAATCTATTAATATGTGCAGTAAATGGTACTTTTATAGATGAAATACTAAATACCCAATACCACTTAGTAATAAAGTATGAGAAATACAAACGAAGATTATATAATAACCCTAAACAAAAGTAATTTCAGAAACTAAGTATTTTTTCATAAAATTCATTAGCAATGTTCTCTTCTGTATTTCACAATTTGTACAGCTGACAGGAGTGAATGTTTGTCTCATTAGATATCAGAGCTGTTCTTGAAGAGATATTCTGCCTAGAAACAGAAGAATTTCAAAGTTATTTTCAAGTCTCCAGTTTAAAATTCATGCAACGTAACAAAAATATAGTGGATAACATCACTTTACACAACACTGCAGAAAGTATTCAATGGCTCTAAAATGGCTCTGGCAGACTCGTGAAAGAAACCTTGCCTCCCACAAATACCATCCACCTCATCCCTCTTGGTGGCAGTCACCCCATCTCTATTACGAGCAAAGAAGGAAATGAGCCCTTTATACAGTGCCCTTTATGACAGTATTTGTCACTCCATGGAAAATCCGAGGGAGTACCTGAGGGCCTGATTTCTGGACCCAGGAAAGTAGATAATACTTGATCTTGAAAAGTTGCACATTGGGTAGGGAAGATTTCATGCTCCTACAGCTACAGGTAGTTGGCACTCGTCAGTAAGAAAAAATGGTTAAAACAACTCAACATTCCGTATTGCCTGAAGTGGCACACAGCATTTCATTTTAAGCTTTTGCTTGGTTAATAAAATGTTTCTTTTCATCAAAACAATGAAAGCTTTTTAATAACTTTCTTAGGTTGTGCAGGAAGAACAGCGGTACAGCAATAACTTTGCATCATTTAAATTCTTGTCTGAATGCAATGCTGACCCACCCTGCTTTCCAGCGAGAGCTGAACTAAGTAACTTCTTGAGGTCCTCTTGCAACTGGAATTGTTCAATAGATGTCTTACAGAATTTACCCATTAATTTATCTGTGTATTGTGAAGGGAACTACCGAAGGGCTTTAATTTATTATTACAATAATGTGTTCTGTTGTGCCTAGAGGGGTGTGAGCAGGATAGAGAGTGATGTCCCCCTTTCCGTGGGGCTCTATGTCACAGCAGAACTGGCAGGGTCCCTAAGAGGTGCAGAGTACACATACCAAAGAGATTCTGGTAGTGATTCTTGTCCTATTACTGTTTAGCAAAGCTGGATTGTGTTCTTACTTGATACACGGTATCAAGAGTAGTTGCTGGGTTTTTAATTTTCACAATAATTACTGCTCACCAGAACTACAGATCCAAACCCTTAATTTTTACCATGACTGCGGGGAAAAAGATTTTCAGTCCTTACATTAACAGAGATTCTTTGGATCTCTATGAATATTGAAACATATTTAAGAAATATGATGTAATCTCCTTACCAGAAAATCGACTGGATCATCTGGCCTGATCCTACAGCATTCATTTATCCCTTGCATAAGCGTTGGCATGACATTCCTCATTAAATAGTTTCGTAGTGGAACAGATTGGGCCTCCAGTAACTCTTGTTCTTGTTTTTTCACTTCCTCCAGATGTTTATTCTTCAAATAATGAACAAAATAATAAAGAATAGGGTTTGTAACATTTCAAAATCAGCACTTGACTAAATAATAGTGGTGGGCGAGAGAGAAAAATAGTGTTAGAGGCTGTGATAGAACTTTAAAATTCACAACTTGTCAGGAAAAACTATGAACTGTTTATTAAATTTAGAGCACATGGCACACTGAGGACAAAGAATTAAACAAGATGAAAACTGAAGTAATCTCCTTAGTAAAATTATTTTATTTTTCTTTCTTTAACACTTAAAAGAAGCTTTATTCTGAAGTCTCCCTGTGGTCCTGTTTCTGTAAGGTATTCGGCAAAATGGTTGGAATACACTGTATCATTTCAAAAATTTAATATTAATGCAAAGCATTTATTTAAGGTTCTTTGATCTGGAGGGGGAGGAGATTATTTTTACTCAGAAGAGAGCCCTGACTAAATAATTACAAATTGTGCTGGGTTTTTTGTTTGCTTGTTTTGGGCTTGGTTTCATTGCTTTGTTTTCCTTTTATTTAATTTATGCCAGTTTTTGGGGGGGGGGGGAGAGAATTAAATAGACCAAAACCACAGTGAATTATATCTGTTCACATCAGCTAAATTTATTCCTAAATCCAGGTTAAGTCAAATGCAATGATTACACTCAAAAAGCAGGAGGGGTGGGGCAATGAACCTGCTGCGAGTTTTTCTTTCTTCCATCTAATAGCACTTGATAGCATGCATACTTGCAATAGTTGTAGCCAGAAGATTACTCAAAGCCATTTTTATTGTCCACTCTTCCTTCATTTTATTCACGTATAGATGACTCAGTAGCCTGAGTCATCTATACATAGAGCAAGCAGATGATACTCTGAAGATTGCTTTTCTACACTCAAGGCATAACACAAAGGCAATGTTCAGTTAAAACTGATATCCAATGTCTAGAAAAGGTATTTATCTTATTCACTCAGTCCAGGAGTGCTACCGAATAAATCCTGCAAGTGGTCTTTGGCCATGACTCAGACACAGCAGCTAATCTACAGTCTATCACAGGGCTAATGAATAGTTCCTGATCATCTGCCTATTTAAAAGGGTAAACCTAAGCACACATTTAAACATCTACTTTAGCTTTGAATAATATGGTTTGCTTTCTTGAAAGTTAGATGGCTTTGGATTGAACATAGCTAAAAATGTGTTAACTGCCCTTACTACTATTTTAGACAAGTTCACACAGAGTACAAAATGCTTTTTAAAGTTGAATGAACTATAGATAAGCATAGAGGTAACAAAGAAAACTTATTTACAAGCCAACATCAGAGCAAAGTAAATGCCGCTTTAAAAGTGAAAAATTTCAGGGTATTATTTCTCTGTAGGTGTGGATGGGCATTCAAATGTAAAAGGATTTCCCTGTGGAGTGATCAGGGTTTTTTTAAATAGCTCTAAAAGATGACAACAGAAGAACTGCCTTCTGGTGAAACAATTTGACTGGGTGTGAGCAAGAACATTTTCAGAGTATACATTTTACATTATTTACCTAAAATGTCCTTAGGTGTGGCAAAGTAAATAAGGACAAAGCATCATGTGCAAATCCTGTGAGGTCAAGTAGCCTAAATACCAAGTAGTTAGTAAAAGCATTCTTCAGAGTGTATCAGGTAGTCCTCGCTGAACTGAGGACTCAGCTCTCAAAGGTGTTTCTCTCTCAGGCTGAGAAACCTTTCTGCATTGCAGACTGGAATACTGATCAGTGTTGAGTTAAAAATCTTGTTTGAAAGGCATGATAATTAAGACTTGGGCAGCTGCTTAGAAGTAAGGTGAGCAAATGCAGTCCTAGAAGACCAGTTACAGAAAATCAGTATTGATTATAGTAGATATTTTTAAATTGTAAAATAAAAGAGCTACAGCTCAGCCACAAGGTATTATTAGCCAGGGAATGAAGAACTCATCTACACGAAACAAATAAGCAGGCACTTCTGTATTGCAGCGCTGCGTGCTTGGTGGAATTTCTACAAATCAAGCAGACCCCATGCCGATTTTGTTGCTGCATTTATACACAAAAATTACAAGGTAGTACACTCCCAGTTACAATGATTTGGTTAGTGGTTTGCTATAATTATCGTATTTGCTGTGCCTTTCTCTTCTGTTACTATGCTTGCACAGAGGAAGGGTCTTCACCTGGGCAAGGGTCTTCTTGATTTGTGGGTATGTTTTTTAGCGTTATAATGAAGGCAGTTCACTTCAGAACACCTTAAAATTAAATTTTGTTGCCAAGTTGGCCAGCTAGATATCTATCTTGCCAGGCTGTCAAATAACTCATCCTATATAAAATAGACCCTAGGTGCTCTGGTTATGGTTCAGAGAATAAGGACTAAGGCTAACATGATCCAGAGAACAAAGACTTCAAGCAAAGCAGTGTCAGATTTCAAGCAGCACAGCAACCCATACATCATTGGTTAATAAATGCTAACATAATGTTAACATAAAGACTAACTTCTTAAAGAAATCAAGATTTTCTGATAGCTGTTTCACAAACAAACACAAAATATAGAAAGATTCAGTAAAACTTAAGATAATTTGCAACATTTTCATAAAAATATTTTAAAGACATGCTGATATCAACATGCCAAAAAAATGCTACGCTTGTAATCAAAAAGAGAGTATATTCTTTAGGTTAAACCTCAAAATGCACTGTGAAGAGAGTTTTAACCCAGATCTAAAGTATGAAATTAGGAACTAGAGCATTTATGCCACGCTTTCCAAGTGTGTTTACATAACAAATTGTTGGTGTTTTCCCAAATCTGGGTTCTTTCACCAGGTGTGCAAGAAGCCAGTAAAGACACAGGGTCAAGGTATTTATTTCATGTCTGCAGAGATGTGTGCTAGGTGGTAATTCCACAAAGCTAGCACAGCAATGCCTCTCAAATCACAATTAAGTATACACCAAACATTAACATAGTCAATCTTCTAATATATATGTATTATTATTCTATGATTGGCTAAATCTTACTTGCCTAACAAGTAGATTAATACGCATGCTCACTACAACTTTTAAGATTTCTACTTCCTTAATCTTCTGAGCAGGTGGTAGGCCTGGGGTAGGTGGTCTATGAGTCAGTGGTTGTGATCTCCCCCTGCCAGAATTACCTTTCCCCTAGTTTGATCTGGTTTTGGCAGCTCTAAACAGTACTTCACAGACTGATGCCCTAACAAACCATTGTTCGCTTCTATGGTCACCATCTGAGGCAGAGATAGATTGCTACCAATTGTTAGAATTTGAACAAGTCCACCAAACAATTTAGCTAAGTTAATGTTAACCTCTAAGTTCTGACATCACTGGAAGCCATCTAATACACATAAATAATAATGGTTTTCCCCAAAATATATATTAACCTACCCACTCTTCCCAGTTTGCCATCCTTTCAGCCCTTTCCTCAGCTTCTTTACGCTCTCGTTCAGCTTTTTCTTGAGCTTCTTTGACAAGGAGTTCCTCAGCTGCTTGGCGTTCCAATTCCTCCTTTTCTTCATCTGTCAAACCATAATTGCGAGGTTCCCCAATTTCTTTGATGATCTCTTTTACAATAAACCTGTTCTCAGGGTCTTCAAGTTTGGCTACATCTTTTAAATAATACAAGAGAATTTGTCAAGGATTTTGTAAGTTATCAGTGGACATCAGTAAATAACTGCAAGACCTAAAAACATATCGTGTTCATGTTAAAATTTTCAAGTATAAAATGTTTTCAATTTCTTATAAATGTCATTTTTTTGCTACAGAGAATTAAGTTTTCTACATCTGATTTTCTTTACTAGTTTCAATTAAAATACTTTGTTTTTTCAATATAATGCAAGGGAGACATGTTTTAAAGTAATTTTTACAACTATTGTGTTTGTCCATTGCAGCTTGGCTAAATTTTGAAACATGAAAATCAGGTTATTCAATTATCAGAGATGTTCCTGTCACCAATCTTATGTCAACTTATCCAGGTGCATAAAACCACCAGCTCTTGACCTCATCTCCCCCTCAGGTTATGCAATAGGTTGTTAAGATTTGTCAACAAACTCCAAAGTTTTCACTTATACAGATTTACAAATACACAGACCTACCCTAGCTGAGCTTTTACTGTGTTATATCTACAAAACAAATCTGTAACTTCATGTAGGAGCATAGAGCTTCTCTTCCATTTTATTCCTCCTGCCTTTTAATTGCTGGAGGCTACTTGCATATTAAACTTGGAAAAAAAAAAAAAAGAAAAAAGAAACAAACAAAAAATCTCAAACCAACAGAAAAATGGGGATGGTCTCCAGAGCTTTCTGGGCTCCATATGCATTCAGTGTGGAGAGGCATCAGGCAGAAATGGTATAGAAATATACATGGAAAAGAGGGCATTTCAGGTATCCGGAGAAAACAGAGATAAAGGTCTGGTTCAGTGCTAAGGGACTGGAGATCCAAAGGGACAGAAATGGGTAAGCAGAGCAAGCAGAGGAAGGGGCAAAACCAGAACAGCTAGAAAACAGAATTTAGATGAGTATCCAGTAGTCCCTACTCCACAGTCCTCTGCTATATGAAGTTACTTTGAAAGCTGTTAGCAAAGCATACTTCCACTTTCTTTCTAATCATCAATTCAGAGAGAAGATAGCTGTCCAATACTAATACCATTATTCCAAGAGTTTAAGTATTTGTGATTTGGACCCAAAGTCCAAAATCTGCTAATGGATTGAGGAGAAAGCTAACATAATTCTACATGGTAAGATTTCTTTTACAGCTTCTTCTTTTAAAAATTCACGAATTAAATTGAATTATGGAATCACGGAATGGTTAGGGTTGGAAAGAACCTTAGGATCATCTAGTTCCAACTACCCTGCCATGGGCAGGGATGCCTCATACTAGGCCATGTCACCCAAGGCTCTGTTCAACCTGGCCTTGAGCAGTGCCAGGGATGGAGCATTTACCACTTCTTTGGGCAACCTGTTTCAGTGCCTCACCGGTAAAGAACTTCTTCCTTGTATCTAACCTGAAATTCCTCTGTTTTAGTTTGAACTCATTGCCCCTTGTCCTATTGCTACAGTCCCTGATGAAGAGTCCCTTTCCAGCATCCTTGTAGGCCCCCTTCAGATATTGGAAGGCTGCTATGAGGTCTCCACGCAGCCTTCTCTTTTCCAGGCTGAACAATCCCAACTTTCTCAGCCTGTCTTCATACGGGAGGTGCTCCAGTCCTCTTATCATCCTCGTGGCCTCCTCTGGACTTGCTCCAACAGCTCCATGTCCTTTTTATGTTGAGGACACTGGAACTGCACACAGTACTCCAAATGGGGTCTCACGAGAGCAGAGGGGCAAGATCACCTCCTTCCTGAAGTATTCTAAATTTAATGAATAATACATTTTCTATGTCAAGCAGTCCATTGTTTCTGCGATTTTAGCTTCATCTGGATATACAAATCAGAGAGAAAACCACTTTTCTAGTCATTTAAAGTATTGCTCAGAATGCTATCAGCATTGGTTTTGAGGTCTTCAAGGACTGCATTTTTCTCTTAGATGGCCAAGCAAGATTACAATGTGTCGTGGTTTAAGCCCAGCCGGCA
>NW_009916199.1:0-288 GCF_000696875.1 Nestor notabilis | reverse complement strand
CCAGGGATGGGGCAGCCACAGCTTCTCTGGGCACCCTGTGCCAGCGCCTCAGCACCCTCACAGGGAAGAGCTTCTGCCTTATATCTAACCTGAAAGAAAAGATCTGCTGCAGAAAAGCAGATCATTGAAATGCCTTCTCTTAAAGAAGATAATATAACAACCAGAGAAACTAAATCAGTGCAGGTGCCAGCGTCAGGCAGATCCTGCCGAGGAGCAGAGGTCAAAGATGTCTCCCTAACCCTACAGACACCTTAGAGTAATTTCATTGTTTGGCTCTGAAGCTGCATG
>NW_009916198.1:21185-124832 GCF_000696875.1 Nestor notabilis | reverse complement strand
CACACACATATATATATATATATATATTAAAAAGAAAAGGAAAAAAAAAAACCTATTGAAAAGTTTTTTAAAACAGGGAGTTTCAATTACTGTTTTGAAATTTTCCTTCCAGGAAGCAAATTACATCAGCTCTTGCAGCAACTAATATGTCAGTTGTCCTGTTGGTCTGACGTACAGGAAAAGGTGCACAACTTAGAACTTCAAACACTTTGTTAAACTACATAACATTTCTTTGGATTCACTCCCTGGTCATTCCTTCCTATTTAATTTTAAGTATTACCTGGTCAAATTCTGCCTCATCATTTCACAGAATACAAACACAGCCTCTTCCATGTATTGGGTTCATGTGGCAAGGTTTTGGTAGCAGGGACTACAGACATGGCTTCTGAGAGAAGCTAAAAGCTTCCCCTGTGTCTGACAAGGCCATCAGTGCTTCTGGGATAACATATTTAAGAGGGAGCAGGTTTGCTGCAGGACTTGTAACCCTGTGGGGGGGCCACACTGGAGCAGTTTGTGAAGATCTACAGCCCATGGGGAGGGCGGACTCACACTGAAGTTCATGAAGAACTGTCTCCCATGGGAGGGACCCCACACTGGAGCAGGTGAAGAGTGTGAGGAGTCCTCCCCTGAAGAGGAAGGAGCAGCAGAGAACCTGTGACAAACTGAATCCAACCACCATTCCCCATCACCCTGTGCCACTGGTAGGTAGGAGGTGGAGAATTCAGGAGTAAAACCAGGGAAGAAGGGAGAGGAGGGGGAAGGTGTATTTAAGATTTGGTTTTATTTCTCATTTTCCTACTCTGATTTGGTTGGTAATAAATTAAACTAATATTCCCAAAGTTGAGTCTGTTTTAGCCGTGATAGTAATCAGTGATTCTCCGTCCTTATCTTGTACCTTTTGTTACATTTTCTCTCCCTGGTCTAGTTGAGGAAGGGACTGACAGAGCAGCTTTGGTGGGCATCGGTATCCAGCCAGGATCAACCCACCGCAACATCTAGCTTCTACTGAATTACACTGGAAACTCCAAATATGAACTTTGATACACTGCAATCCCTTAGGAGTTTGGCAGCTAATTTAAGGTGACATCCAGTTGATATAGCAACGAACAAAGAGTGAGAGGCAAAGCATGTCAAGATAATGGTCAAAGGAGCAGACTGTTAAGAAGACTAGCTATGCACACAACTGAATGTTAGTATCTGTAAAGATAAATTTAAACTAGGAACTTGTGGAAGTAATGGAGTAAAGACCTGAAGATTTGGTCCTGTGTGATCAATTGCAAAATGTTTAATTACATACATTATTAATTACAATTGCACAGTTTTGTGTGCTCTGGAAGAATCACTATTATTCAGTGTGGATCTTCAGACAATGTGAATGATTGCCCTCATCCAAGAAATAATTTCTGTATTCTTGACAATGCACTTTAAGTGTAACACGATTTTTTCTGCCTCTCAGTTTCTGTAACTAAAAGCTCTTGCTCTTCACCCAACCCACTAAAACACGGGGAAGAAACTTGGGTCTCATCAATACTTCAATAATAGATGAAGTTGAGTGATAATATTTCTAATAACTCAGAGAAGAACATAAGTTTGCAATCAGGATGAGATGCCCAAGCCCAGAAGCCTTAACTGAAATACTCCCTTATAAATCCCTTCTGTAAGTGAGAAAACATCTAACACACTGGAAAAAAAGTATTTCAACAGCCTTTCCACGCTAAGGCAGGACTTAATTGGCACATGAAGGAAACCGTACAGCAGGTTGTCTCTGACAAAAATAAAATAACCAGGAGCCCTCAAGCTTTTCTTCACTAGTAAAACACAATTAAGACTAGCAGAAACACAAATATTTTTTACTGCAATAGCTCTAATAGTTGGAATTATAACTCGTTTATGCATGTAACACTATGATTTGCAAGAACTACTGTGATAAATCCATCAAATTGCCCATAGCTTTGCAGACAGACCCTGTCTTCAAAGTGTGACAGATTTTCCTCAGCTTCGGTACAGACTGCTCTTTTACCGAGACTGGAATTCTAGTGAAGCAGGCATGAGATGTATTTAAAGTAGGAAAGTTTAAGAGCAAGTTATTTAACTATATATTTTCCTTATTTGCTAAGCAGATCTCTTTTTACGAATGTGTTAAAAATTGCTGTAACACCAAGAAATGTAACACATGTGGGGGGCTGTTCAGACAAATGGACAGTTTCTTCTTTAGAAAGATTTTAACACTTGTTTTATCCCTTTGCAAAACTGTAACTGAAAGGCCTAAAGGAGCATTTTAACATAATTAAAAAACCACAAAGTGAAAAGTGAAAGAACCAAAATAAAAAACCATCAAAGAAAACGAAGTGAAACTTTCAGTTTCAGTCTTCTTGCATGTTACTTTTAATAATGTTAGGTAAATATATAATCAGGCATAAGTTCCAATTAAGAGTGTCCTAAGTAATAAAATTCAGTACAAAATGCACTTTCATAGCACCTAGAGACTACTACTGATGTGATCAGTCTCTAGCTCTTTGGTAACTGTTGTATCTAGCATTATTGAGAAAAAAAATAATTGTATGTAATGACTCATTTCCATCATCAGAGCACCTCATAGTTACACTTCACTGTGGCTGCACTGCCATGATTCCGATTAAAAACAAGTGAAGTGTCTTGCAATTGTACTGTTTTCTTTGCAATTACACCAAACATGCTTTGCAATGCATTTAAATAGACTGCATTGCAGTTGCTCCTGGAAACACAAATGCATCCAAATACAAACTATCACTTGCAAACAGGAAAAAAATATAAACACAAGGTTCAGAAACTAATAAAACAATTTTCACTTGCAAGTATATGAAGAGACAGGAACTACAATTACTTTAGATATAAGCTGGATAATTTTACCTTGTACTGACATTAAATGATGCAAATAGAACTGTAAAGCGTAAGGGGGAAAAAAGATGTATTCATTGGATTTAGTCTTTATAAAGGGTGACTGAATTTAACTGAAGCCATCAAGAGCTCACCAAGAGCATCTGCTATCTAAAATCATCTTTCCTTTCCTCATATGCATCCATAATACATATTAGCTCCTGATAGGATTAAAATACCCCTCAGGCATAAAGAGCCTAATGGCAACTCGAAGTCACTTCCTTCACCTGGGTCTCAGAATATTCTCCTTACACAGAATTCTGGATGCACTTTTAAAATGCTGGGGTTTTTTCAGAGAGGTCCATGGAGGTTCATTAACACTTTCAGATGATGCGAACCATCCCCCTGAGAACTCAAAACGCGCTTTTTTCTTTGCTTTGATGTGTGCATACATTCCTGTTACATTAAGCCACCAGCATACATCCCAAGTTAAATCTTGAGCAGTATTCAAAGAAACATCTTAGCAATATTTTCCAAATAGTACTAAATATTACAGGTTTACAACCCTGGACTTGCACAAGCAAGTTTGTTTACAAAAGAAAAAATAAATCAACAAATACTGAAGTCTAATTATTCACTATTTAAATTGGAAATATGCTTATCATATGAATAGCAAATGGTTTTCTGCCTGATCATAGTTTTTCCAGCCCTATGAAGGCTGGGGCATGGGAAGATGGTTCACTCAAGATGTTTAAATCTTCCAAATGTAGTGTCCAACAGTTTGTCTGTAACATTTAGAATTTCAAAATGAACAATTTTCAGAACTGCACTGAAACACTCAATCTAATGCAGAGTTTAGAGAGAAATGGCAAGCAGAAATCTCAGAGGAGAATAAAGAAAATGACTGGACTGTGTAAGAACAAAACTAACAATGAACAACTTTACATATGCCTAGAGTTAGCTGAAGAATTATGTTAAATTGTATGATTGTGTAATTTCTCCTGTGAGAGAGAAGAATTACGAATGCTTTATTGTTTTGCTACATAAAACATTTCTGTGACTTTAATATTCAATGTTGAAATGTAGCATCAGTTAAATGGTCCATAAAGAAACATATATCTGCTTCTTTCCCACTACAGAGAGGAAAATCAGAAAATACAGTGGAAAGGGGGCATTGATTCAGTAACAGAAACAGAGAAGACTGTGGCTCTTCACCTAAATCAAGGTTTTTAGAACAAAGGCTTACTTAACATGACAGAGACCATGGCATGAGCCAGGTAGTTCATGAATCTCAGTACTCTATAACCCAGAAGCCCTGGGACTGCTGTACGTAGGCATAGATTCAAACAGCCCGAGAGATGCTTTAAGTTGCTAAACCCCATGAAATTACATCTGTGAAAAGTATGGATAAGAAGCAGACTCTTTACTTTTACCTGTGCAGATCCCAGAATAAGGGAACATGGCCTAGGAGCCTCCAAACCAGCAGGTAAACCTGTTCCATGCAGGGAAGAAAATCTGCACTGATATTCCTGTGCCAGACACACTGGTTTTAACTGCCAGAGTCTGCTGGCAGGAGAGGAGCAGATGCTGCATCCTGGTAGCCTGGCAGCAACACAGGGCTCTGCCTGTAGCATCGGGAGTTGAGTATCTATATAGGAAAGATAGTTACATAGCAAATACCAGAAATATGGTTCATGTGGGCAGCTGGCATCATTAATTTATACTTTTTATGAATTCTAGAAGAACATGGTACGAGGGTGACAAACAGTGAAATAGGTGCCATCCATTTAATTTTCATGCCCACATTTCCACATAAACTGCTGCGCTTTGGCCACTCTTTTTTTTTTATATTGATGCCATCTCTCTACAGTCCTAAATTCTACACTGACTTACAAGCCTGCTACCTTGGCTGATCAGTGTACTCAGGATGCAGGGATCTAACTGCACAGATAGTCAGCCAAGACTGCATGTTAAGGCTATTTCAACACTGCAAGAACATACCATGCTGTGGTATCTCAGCTAATTCTAACAAGCCTCATTCCATAACTGGAGACACAATAGCATCAGAATGGTTCTGCCCTGGGGTACCACACTGGGTATACTGGATACAGTGTACTGCTTGTCAGAGCAAAGCCAGTATCTGCATGAAACTGGACTTGGCAGCTGTTCCAGGGTTAGCTTAAGAATGAGTGTAACTGTGCACCCAATGTAGACATGCCCAAATTGATGGTGTGTCTACCATCATCACCAAGCTATGCTAAATCTTGGTGCTCTGTTCTACTACCAGCACTGCAGCAGGTTAGTCATTGCTGAATCAAGTCCACCCAGTCTGATAAACCCTCTGAAAGTGGTAAGTTCTGGCAAAATTAGGTACTGTGGGTAGAACAGCTGAATGTGTAACTTCACCAGCCCTGAAAGCTACATGACCCTGATTTCAGGCATATTTTACTGAAATAACTTCTATTTGTTGCAGCACTTCCAACACATATCATAGAATAATGGAGCACAGTGTTTTACCCTAAAGCCAGTATATTAAAGACACGCAGATAAGAATCAAGATTTTGCATAGATATTTGCCATCTTTACTTATTATTTTGAGTAAAATAGTGCTTTACATCTCACAGCTTCTACATTTCTCCACACTCACACACATTCTTCATGTTTTATTTAATGATATGTTATTTTAAATGGTTGCTCCAAGGCTAAGAAACACAAGATTTGTTATAGCTGTACTGGCCTCAAACACAGACAAACAAATCAAAAATTCCCTTTTTGGGGGTTTATCACTAGCATGAATCTTTAAGGTTTTTTTAAGGGGATAGATAATCTCTGACTACCAATATCAAGAGCAGAGTGATTTAACTTTTTTAATTGAAATACCTCCTATCTATCATATTTAGTAAGGCCCCTAAATGATTCTCTCTCAGCACCTTGATTACACTGCTAAATTTTAACTCCAAGGCACAGCTTTCTTAAGCCCATATATTGTAGACAGAGGAACAGAACCTATCTTGCTGCAGACAATCCTTTCCTCTGGTCTCATCTAATGAGTTTGTAGGGTCAACACAGGACTTCCTCTGGAATTCCCCAGTAAAAACCAAATTACCAAGTGTTTTCAAGACAAGAGCTTTGACAACCAAGCATCAACTAACAATATATTGTCACAAAAAAACCATGACTTTACTAAAAGAAATAGACAGCTTACAGATGACTGAAGCAAAATAGCGTGCCATATAAATAGATTTATTATGAAAAGGAAGGGGAACGTTCTCCTTAGTGTTTGGGTTAATGGAATAAAATAACGCATTTAAATTGAAGCAAGATTTACACTGAACATTAAGATAAACTTTCCAAAGGCAAGATTAGTAGATCACTTGACTAGAGTGCCTGGTCACTGCAAATTTTCTTCTACTTTTAAGAAGAACTTAACTAAACATCTACCAGGAATTATTTACATATCCACTGACTCTTGCATGCACATGAATGGACCAAAAGGCATTTTGAGACATATCCTAGCAGAGGGGGCTGCAGGGCTGGCTTCTGTGAGAAGCTGCTAGAATCTTCCCCTATGTACAGTAGAGCCAATGCCAGCCAGCTCCAAGACTGACTGGCCACTGGACAAGGACAAGCCCATCAGCAACACCTCCGGCATAACATATTTAAGAGGAGGTTGGGTGGGGGGGTATATGTGGAATGCAGCTCTGGAGGAGTGAGGATACGCAACAGAAACTGCTGGGCAGGCACAGAGGCCAGTGAAAGAGGGGGAGCTGGTGGTCCAGTGCTGGAGCAGATTCCCCTGATATCCTTGGTGCAGTAAACAGATTATAAATATTAATATTTATTATTTAGAGAGATATAAGGACTAGTTAAGCCAAGAGAACAAACTGCTTTTATCCAGAAAAGACAGAAAGAAATCCATCTAGTTTGTGATTTCTGGGCAACAGGCAGTAACCTTCCTCAAAGGGGACTAGAATGCTAACCAGACTTCTACTCAAACCTAGCTACTTACTGAAAACAAAATATTGAGAACTCTTATTTAGGGAGGGCTTGAGAGGTAATCATGCAGAACTCACTGCTGTTCTTGGAACTCCTCTAAATACTTTGCACACATTATTCTACTTTTTAAGTCTGTCCTTTCATCAGATGGCTTCTAAGAAGGTTTATGCAAGCTCTAGGGCTTTTAGAGTTTTTGTATCCACCTTTGCTACAAAAGCGGCAGCTGATTTTCTCTGAGAGTAGAAATTAAGCCCATTGCCTGTCAGGCAGAAAGTCCTTGACCCACAGGGTTGATGCTGCAAATAAAACAAGGCCTGACAGTTTTCTGGATATCACTGTGGTTCTTAGTTTCTTGCCGATTTTGCTGAAGGATTTACAGGAATGTTTTTGGATTACATCAATATTATTTTATCCTGATACAAATGAATTTACAATAGTGGTGTCTGCTTTTTCATCCTCTAGCTAACAAGAAGTCAAAACATTCAGCCCTTGTACAGAGAAAATACCAATAAAAGAAGCTGGATTTTGATGATAGAATGGCCCATGAGAGCTAGCTCAACAACTACAGGGAATGTTCTTACAGCAGATTTAATCAAAAGGTCACCCAAATAAAAATTATTGAAGCCAGTGTTTTATAAAAAGGCAGTACACATTCTCAGTTAATGAGAAACTATTCTTTGATTTTTCATACTGTCAGCAGTGCCTGTCTAGCCTAATAGGCCATTTCTTCAGGCACTTTATGGTGGCCCACAGATGTCTAAAGAAATCATCAAGTCCAGTGAAAAGTGGGACTAACACACTATCCACCACACCTTCAGCAGTTGCCTCCTTGGCATCGCACACAGATTGAGGCTACAGTGAAAGAACTGAAGAAGCAGCACAACCCTAGACCACCAATTGTTCAAATGCCTGAAGCAGACAATCCAGTACCCTACAACAATGTAGGATGCATATCCTTCCTTCTTGCTTTTTGTGTTGAACCTTACAGAAGTAGACTGCTGCTTTACTTCATTGTCCTCCTCTCACTGGGTTTGTCTCCACTAACCTTTATTCTGCTCCCTCACGAAGGCTCCTTTTTCATATAGCACAACAGCTCAAAGGTGGGGAGGTTCGCCTTTATAGCTCAAGTGACAAAAGGAGAGGACACTGTAAAACACAATGCTGCAGGTCAAAAAGTTGGAAAATCTCAGTGGAACAAGAAAAGATTATTGCTTCCTAAAAGACACAAGATTACAGCCCATTTTAAAAGTGAATAGCTTGTATTAAAAGATGATAGCACAGTCGGAATGAATTAGGACTTTTCACATCTTCACCATTCCACTGCAAAATTTACAAAATGTAGCTTGCTGCAGCCCATGTTTTGGTGCTTTGAGTACTTGCTTTATGACTTTAGGCAGCACAGTTGTTATACATGAACACTAATATTTTTCTCAGCTAGTACTGTTTCTAGTAGTATTGCTATAGGCTGCTTTCTTGCTGGGTTTAGGGACAGATATCATGCAAAGGGAAAGAAAAGACAGTGATAGGTGAAGAGATTTTTCACATTAACTTTAACATGGAAAGGATTATCTTCAGCAATTAATTTTTTTCTTCCAATAATGCATGGATGTCCCAATGAGACAGAAAAAGTAGGTCAACTCATTATCCCAGCTGCACTGACTCAGCAGCACTCTAGCCGTTTTCCCACAACTAAAATAGGCACTGCACAGAGAAACACATACAAATTAGGGTAGAAATATCAACATTGCATAGGTCAGCAAAACCATATGGTGTTTAGATAAAACAAATGCATATTCAGAAATGGCTGGCATCTTCAAGCTGCATATAAAGACTCAAAGTACAGATAACTTAGCTTTCCATCTCTGCTTTTTCCTATATTCTAAAGTGAACTCAGAGCTCAGGAAAGATTCTGGACCGACAACTCTGGATACCAGAGTGTTCCAGCTGCAGGCAGTGGGAACTGAGCTTTATGCTTCATTATCTTGTTCTGCTACTTCTACCCAATTTGGAAAGACCACCTGTCTGGATCAGAAGGTACTTCAGTCTCTCCCATTAACCCTCTGGCCTCTCAGTTGAAGCTGACAACAGGATATTAAAAAGGTAGCCTTCGAGATGACAGACACTAACAAACAGAATGAGAGCATCCAAATTGGCTTCAGCCAGATTTCACACTAGATATAACAATGGCCCAATGGAAAGGCACTAAAGAACAATACAAATTGAAATCCTTACAAGTCCTTATTTTCTTAATGACTCTTTCTGAATTATTTTTTCAGGGCTGCAATATTAAGTCTAGAATTCCTCAATATAAACCACATTTTGTTGTGTGGCCATCACTGCTCCCAGCCTCAAAGGAAAGACAAAGTCCATCAGAGCTGATTACCTCTTGTCACTCTGCAAGCCTGAAATCCTGTTTCTGGTTTTATAGCACTCTAATTGGTAGAAACACAAGAAAATTCCCTGTATCCCCTTGAGCTCTTTCACTTCTCTTCCATCAGACAGAAAACAGGACTCAGCGTATACTAGAGCTTTTCAACCATAACACAGTAAAACTGAGCTCCCTCCAGAACCACGTTTAGCTGTTAGTTAAGTGTTCCAAAGCAGCTTAGAGATGTAGTACCTGAATGCCTTAGATTCCTCAGAAAAACACACCTGAGCTCCCAAAGGGATCTAATGATATATTTAACAATATGTTTTACAATGTGTCTTATAAACTACAGAAAAAGTGGCTATTGAGATGGAGGGGAGGTATAATATGGTGTCTCTGAAATGTGGAGGTGCTCCACTCTTTGCTTTGAAATTCCAGATGCAATTTCACTGTCTCATAAAAAAAAAAAAAAAAAAGTGAGAAGCTGTACCTTTTCATTGCTACATAACCACATCATCCCTCAAAGCTATTAAAAAAAAGACAGTCTACTTCTGCTTTTAATTTCCACTTGTTATTGTTTTACTTCTCCATCTCAGTATCTTTTAAGTACACTGCCTCACATTGAGTTTTCAGTGTTGGTGAGCACAGTACTGTAAGTTTGAAGACTAATGAGCAATTTTTCTTATGGAAGTATCATTAACCACTGAAAACAGGAGATAAAAGAACACTTATTAAAAGAGCCAAAATGTTAGAAGCTAGCCCAGTGAAGGTAACTGTGTGGTTTCACTCAGTAAGATGGGAACATAGTATCAGGTAACCGTATTGTTCATCTAAATGGTGTGTGACAAGTTCCCACTCTCATAGAAAAAGTTTTGATTTTCTTTATCACTTTCCTTTTGAAGAGAAAAGATTACAGTGGATAAACTGACAAACTTGCTGATGTCAGAGACTCTACTATAGCTTATATTTCCCTTTGATGTACACTGCTTAGCATACGGCTACCAATAACACACAGGAATGTGTATAACATTTGCTGACTGCACAGGATCATACAGGATATGGATTGATCTCATGCAAAGCACCATGGCTTGGTTCCCCTACTTCCACGTGAGGGGCCTCAAAGCAAAACAGCAGAAGCAAGGAAGCAGCTTACAGGGTTTTCAGTAGGTATTAGCTGACTTGCCTTGAGTATCATAAAACCACATAATCATCTCTGCATCTTTGAACTGGGCTTTCAGGGGAAAGAAAGTCATCCCACAGCTGTTGGCACTAGCAGAATCAAGAAGAAACTGGACAAAGCAGCCCAGGATTTACAGTATTCAGAGTGCCTCTAGAGGAACTGCAACTGGCAAAGGTTTGAACTACACACATTCATTGCAAATGAGAGAAAGTAGAGTCCCTGCAGCTGGGATCAATATCAATACACTGAGCAAGTATTTTCCTGTAGATTGAAGAAGTCTGTCAGACCCTGGGATGTGGCTTAGGAGCAAACCAGGAGGAGTGCTTGATAAGTTGGTGACCTTGAGAACCTGCAGTTCAGGGCTGACAGGAATCTTATGCTGGAACAAAGACAAATGCAGAGTCATGTGCTGAGGGTAGAAAAACCCATCAATATAGGCAGGATCCAAAAAGATGTTGAGCAATTCTGAAGAAAGGACCTAAGAATTCTGCTGGAAAACAAGGTGAACATGACTAACCACACATCAGGTTGTGCTACCAGAGTATAACCAGCAGGTCCAGAAAAGTGACTATTTGACCACATCTGGAACAGCATACCCAGTTTTGATTTTCCAAGTTCAAGACAGACATTTATAAAATTAATGATGTCTGGCAAGTGGCTGAAAGATAGCTAAGGACTGAATATCATTCCATAAACTAAAGCATCCTAAATATAACTGAACTTCTGAAAGGTCAAATCCTGGTACACTCACTGGCTTTAGCTACATAAAATGTTTTTGCTTCAAATCAACTGCTTAGATAGCTGCTTCTCTAAAATGCCTTTCCATGTACTTTCTGTGTCATAAGGTACAGAATAGTAGCTTTCCTTGGAAAGAATTAGGAAAAAACACCAAGCACAGTTAGTGCCTATAAGTTACTTAACCATTTGCCTTAGAGATGTTTAGAAAATTATTGGGGGGGGGGGAGGAGGGGGAACTTTGAAAGCTGTTCTCTAGAACATGATCATTGTTAAAAATATTTGTTACATCCTACCTTTTAAACAAGGTAGGGAAAACATTTACAAAATCTAAACTTTGTATTGCTTAAAAATTGAAATTTCACATTACAGAAAAGCTGCCTTTTACAGAAATATTATGTATGGGAAATAGCAGTACAGAAATACCTGTTTTTCCAAATTCATCAGCAAACTTCCCATCACAAGAAAACACATCACTCATTTCTCAGAATCACAAGGAGACATTGTCCATGTAAATATTAAGAGTCACCTGGAATGGTTAAGAAATATCAAAGCATGGATAACTGTAATGGAGTTGCCCTTACTCCTTGCCAGACAAGTTCAGAATTACTTTGACTTTCGACATGTTTCTGCATGCCAGAAAATTGACTCTGAGGTATGGAACAAAATGAAACTACGAGTAACCACTAACTCTAACAGCACTGATGTACATGGGATTACAATTCTAGAGTAGTTCATCTTTTATCTTAAGCCACACTGCAATTTACTCATTCTACAAACACAGTTGCTTCCATGTTTGGATTTGTGTGTGTGTGGAGAGTAAGAGTGAAAAAGTCACGGTCACCCAAAGACTGAACTGCTCCAGTGTTTCACTAGGAAGTCCACTGTTTCATCTGCAAGCAGCTTTTCTTCCCATAACTCTCAGTTCAGCTCATCAAGCTTTTATGCCTGCAAAGAACCCACTAAACTATGTTTGTATTAAGAAACATACACGTTTCTTATTCTGACTCCTGTGTCATGAACAGGTCTTTTCAGGAAGAAAGCCTGTGACAGTGGTATGCCAGCTCCAAGACCCAGCTGAACCACAGTGATACAGGCTGCTTACACCTAAAGAATATGCTCATTTTCAGAACATAATTTGTAACTAATAGTTCCTAGTTCCTCAGTTTGGTGTATTGTGCCATTTTCCCATAAATGCTCCTGGTATTAGCAAATGCCTGTTCTACAGGCATATGGGACACACCAAAGCTTTATTTTCACACAGAATAAAGGCAAAAAAAAAAAAAACCCATAACACTTAAGGAAAACCACCCTTAATTTTAAGTAATTAATACAGGATTTATTCCATTAACAAAGCTATGGCTAGAATATAATACAGGTTTTTTCCCCAAACCAGGTTGAATATTGTGGTTTTTAACTTGGGTCTTCATTTGTTTTGCTTGAGCTCTGTTTAGAGCTAGAGGGGAGATACATAGCCACAGACAACCAATCCCGATCCATTTTTTTGCTCAAGCACAAGCCTGAAAGGATTTTGCTGTACAAACAGTAGGCTCCTTCAAGGGACAGAACAGGCCCAGCAGAGCTAACTTCACATGCTCCTCAGTGTGACCACCTTTCTTTTATGCTAGGGAAAATTAAGGCAACCATCACAAAGCGCAGTGACTTTACCTGGTGCTATTAGTGGAAATTTCCCATACAAAAAGATAATTCCTTGCTAAATCTCAAGCACATTTCAGGCACAATTTACCTAACACGCAGCCCACACAAGCTCACCTTTTTACATACTTTTTTAAAAAGCTCATGACAATGTCAGGCATAACCTTTTGTGCATTCTTCATCATCTTCCCTCTAAAATTGTCAGGATTAAGAAGTGCTCAAAGTGGGTTTCGTATACACCACTATACAAGACATCTGTAATTTTGCTATTTTAGAAAAATCATCCTTCAAAAGAGCCACACAAATACATATCTGAATTTGTTTTTCAATATCACATTTTAGTAGTTTATTATGCAGAGCTATTCAGTTGCCATCAGTACTTGCCGTTCGGAAAAAAATGCTTGTTGTGTCTTATTCTACTTTTACAGGAAATCTAGTAAATAGAATTCCCAAATATTAGCTTGGGTTTTTTATAATTATGTATTAAGACTGAC
The DNA here is from genome assembly GCF_000696875.1 of Nestor notabilis. Lineage (NCBI taxonomy): Eukaryota > Metazoa > Chordata > Aves > Psittaciformes > Psittacidae > Nestor > Nestor notabilis. Next base: position 111,547 of record NW_009916198.1, on the reverse strand, counting down.
AAAATTTCTAATTAATTTATAATTAAACACTATCCCAAATTTAATAAGGGGATGCAAGAATCACAATATTCAGTCAACACTTGTTTGGCAGAATCCTATTCCTCCTAACAGAGTCTGCTGTTTCAAAGAAAAGTGCAAGAAATGCAAGATAGAGGTCAAACATGCTTACAAAGGGAATATTAAGCAGAGGCAGTAAGAATAACAGGTAGCAACAGCAGAAAGCAGAATTTGACTCATTTCCTGCTTCTTTAAGAAATTCTTCTCCTTAAGTTTGGGCACAAGAAGATTAAATTGACAATTTCATTTCAACTCAGGGTACGAACATCGTTAATGGTTGCTGGCTGCAACTGACTGCAGTCACGCAGCCCTCCAGCAGAAACAGTTTTTGAATGCTTCTTCAGCAGCTCACTGCTGTCAAAAGCACTTCTTTGAAGGGATTTCTGACTACAGTGCATGCTGCCATAATGAAAGTGTCTGTTTCCATTATACACACCTAATCTCAAAACAAGATATTCCAGAGTTCAGAAGTTTCCTTCAGGCTAAAGCTTTGGCTATCCTCACTTGGAAAATGAGACAACGCTAAGCAGTTCCTAAGGGAAGGGGATTCTACCTGCTCAGTCTGACAGCTGACCCTACCATGCAGATGAATGACTACTTGTGCATCTGACTTGGTTGTTCCCATTATTTGTACTAACACTCTCTTCTTAGCAAATAATTACACCAAATAGTAGCAAGAGCAGCCCTCATGTTTCTAAACATGAACTGCATTTGCCTCACCATGTTCCTTATACTTTCGTTCTGGCTTTACTGACATCATATTTAAGCTTCTCAGTGACTGGATAACATTACTATTTCTACTGAAGCTTCCTGGATGCACAGATGCTTGAGGTCCAGAGACCAACCAGACATGACATGTAATACAGGGTATCACAGAATTGTCATCATTGCCTTTGCTTGACTTATAATGCCTCTTTAAAAGGAAATGACCTCTTCACTGACAGAATGAAAGTCCCAATTAAAGCAAGTTACATATTGGAAGCTGAAGGGAGAAAACAAGGAGGTTTTTTGATAACTTGGAAAAAAAAAAATCATGCCTTATTTATTAGCAAAGGAAGTGTAAAATTATCACTGGCAACTTATAATGATATGGATTTCAGTGTGATGGGTATCTATATTTCTGTTCTGTAGTACATTGGCCAAAATATCTGGTGGCAGTGGCATCCTTTAAAGACCACAAACAAACCAGAGCAGAGTTTACAAACTGACAAGAAATTGGGCTTAGGCTCACACGAGTATTTTAGTACCCACTTATCAAGAGTCCTGTGTTAGTCATATTAAGGGGCTCAAATTTCAGCTAAAATTCCATGCATCCATCTCTTTGTACACCTGGAAGTATATAATCTAGCATTGACAGGAAAAATTGGTTTGACACCAGCAGAAGAAGATTCTTTGTCCAAATAATTTAGTTATTGGTTCAAGCTACCATTCTCTAATGAAAAGTTTAGCACTCAGTAAAGAAGAAAAATCTAAGATGGGAGACTAATTTGATGACATTACACCATTAACAACTTACCAGATGTTTGACTCCTAGATGGTATGCCAGTTACAGCTCTAGTTCTCTTAGGATTAAGAGAGATGTTTTGAGATCTTCCTTTAAAATAATTAAATGCAAATGTAAATGCAATGAGTAAATGCAAATGCATGAGTAACTGCAAGCTACAATGCATGGGCTCAGAACAGTTCAACAGAAAGAATCATATTTTTATGTTCTCCACTTAACTGAAGTCTACAGCTTTCTTCTCTTGACTTAAATGACTCATACATAAAGGTTACCAGGCAGAAAATCCTTTTAAGAGAAGTGATCAGTAGGAAATAAAATATTACTAAAAAAAGTCAGATACTTATCATCTAGGACACAGATACAGAACAGAAGCCTCACCTGCCTCACATAATACCTGAATTAATACTGCAATCCAAGGAAGAGGTTTATTTCACCAAAAAGCATAAGAGTTTCCAATACTATTTACCAGGATGTAAACACTATAAAACATGAGCCTACTTACAAGAAACAACTCAAAAACTGCTCTTTCACACTCATCCTCATAATGTACTCTTAATCCCAAATCCTGTTTATTCATGTTAATCAGACTAGCACAAATTGGCAAAACAACATGACTTAAAAACACAGAAGGAATAGAACTGATGCAAGTCAAGACTGAGATAAACATGATAAAGGTGTAAAAGTTAACCAGCTTCTGTCTCATTCATCTTTCTTCCAGCTTGCATACATTTGTGTTTATGCTCAGATTGGATATATTGACCTGCATCACAGAAAAGCATTAAATAATTTTCCTGTAATCTTTACATGCATTATCTGCAGTTATTACATCTAAATGTATACTTATGATAAGAAGGTTAAAAATTTACATTGGAAACTTTTTTCAGAGTGAGATTAAGTAGAAACTAAAAATATCAATAAAATTCAAGTGTGAAAATAATATCCTTGTAGTTTAGAGGAGGATTGTTTTTTTTGCTTTGTTTTTCTGTTTTTGTTCTATCTACATCCTTCTCTCCTTTTCACATCAGTTAGCTCTACTTATTTTTTGGGGCCTAATTATTTGTAGAGGCCTAAAAATGCGCATCAAAGCAGCTTCTTCTTGGATAGACAACATAAAGTAGATTTCAGTATTCTGGAAATAAAAGTTGACATTTTGATATTGAAAAACTCTTAACACTTCTTAAAATAAGGCTACTGCTCTAACAAATTCACAAAAGCCACAGAGGTGCCAAAGCTATGACTAAACTTTAAAAACTGAAATATTATCCACAGAATTATTGTCCCAAGAGCAGAACCTATCAGCTGAAGCAGCTATTTCAAATGCTAGTGTTGTAAAAAGATTTATAACAAATATAAGTCCCAGAAACAGAAGTTTATGGTAAAGGAGATGAAGGAACTCAAATGATTTTGTGACTGATGAGAAAAATAAGAGTAGCTGGTGGTGCAAATAAACAGTTGGAGCCCTTAAAACAGTTACAGTGCTTTGACTAAATAGAGAACACAGAACTGAAGAGCAGAGAACAATTCAGGGCTTGTCACACATGCGGTCCCACCAGCAGAGGAAGCGGCAGGCACAGCAGAATTACTGCTTCTCTTTGGCCCCAAGATGCTGAACATCTGTAGTAAGTTGTCGTTCATGATGGAATGAGCATCCAATCAAATAGACAAAAAGCCCAGCTCTGTTCAGTGTGTATCTAGTAGTACTGTTCCTTTCATTTGTTAGGAGAGAAAGCATTCACTTTTGTAATATTTTTTGTGAATGGCATAAGAAATTATGCCTCCATGAAGTTACAGAACATTGTAAAATTGCAAGAAGCATAACACAGCTAGTTCCTTCCACTGATATGGCAGTCCCACAGTGCATATAGGATCTTTTATGTATGTTATTAACCAAGCCTTAGATGTTATTTATAAGGAATCTGTGAACATAAAATATTCCTTTTTAAACCTGAAAACATTTAAAATATGCAAATAAAATATGTAAGCATATATTCCATTTAGAATTTCAATTTTATGCTTATTTGCATAATTCAGTGAAGAAACAAATTAATTTATTGCAAAGTTTCATGATTAATTTCCAGGATCAGGCTTGCTGAGGATATCCAGACCAGGTATTTGACCTTTCAGAGCATAAGTAATTATTTAAGATTGTTTAATCTAATCTGAAGGTCTAAATGTTATATTCTGGAATCCTTCTGTATTTAGACATGTATCTTGCTTGACATTCAAATGCACCCACATAAATTTTTTTACATCTTTCCAGGTTTTCAAATTGTCAGTATGAATTTCAAAACCTGATGTTTTTTACCATTTCCCACAACAAAAACACCTTCAAACCATTTTCACAGTAGGCCAAATGTCAAGCATTCCATTTAACATGGCTGGTCCTGGGTTCTATTGGGGCAGGGTCACATTTATGGTGAAATCCGTATGAATGTAAACTATCAGACACCTGTAGTCTTGCAATTTTCGTGTCATTATTCAATTAATATACTTTAATGTATATGAACCATGACTCAAAGCACAGATGCTGATAGTGTCACACTTAATCACACATACCATTTGCCTATTTGCAGATGATATTGCCTGCTGTTATTTAGAAGCACATGAGATCAGGGATAGCTACATTGTTGTAGCAGGCAATAGATCACAAATACATTTGTAAAACTATTTCCAGCAGAACTAATAATGTTTAGCCACTTGGTAAGCCTATAATGTTATCTAAATTTGAACTGATGCTTTATTAATTCATTTTATACAAAAAGCATATTTGTAAATAAATTCTGTAAGGTTATGAATCCATGTGCTGACTTTAGATACCCCACACTTTTCATATTTTAAAACATATGGTCCAGTACTGTTGGAAGAAGGTAAAAAACAAAGGAAAAGATACAATGCCTGAAAACCATCAAATCATTTTTTCAGGATGCATCTAGGTTTGTATTTCAATATTCAATAGCTAAATAGAAACAATATTGAAGTTTTATTCCAGTAACTCAGAATAAAGACAAGTAGGATTTTTTCAAGGTTCTTAAACTGAGAACAAAATCTGACCCAGCCTGAGTATGTAAATGGAACCAAGCAACAAAACACTTTGTTACTTGGAAGTGCATGACTTTATCTCTTTGCAATTTGAAACTATTATGCTGACAAATACAACACAGTAGGGATCAGGCACCACTCAGAGATTAACATTTCTGAAGCCTATACATATCATAAAAAACCATACTACCAAATGCAGTCAAACAGATGGATCTTGATCAGTGACTAGAAGAGGTTGAATGCAGCAAGTACCGAAGATTGATATCTACTTACAAAAGAAGCAATCTGGGCACAGTGAACAACAGCAGGTTGCTACAGACATTTGGCATATTTATTTAAGCATTAAGGGAGTTCCACAATGCCATTAACATATATACAGGACTATGTAAAACCCATAGTATGTTAGGCTTCCCACACACATGAAAATCCTGAATTATGACTAGCCTACACATAACAAAACTTAAGAGAAACCTGTTTAATGTGGGATAATCCACTGTCAGCATTGCAATTGAGTACTTCCATTTTCAGAATGCCAATGATATTTACAGCTCAAAATGCCTGGCCCAGGTTTGTTCCCAATAGCAAAATCCATTATAAAACTCCCATCAACTTGGAGAAAAGTAAAATCAGACACTATTGTATCTGGTAATGGTACAAAACTTTGGCATAAGTTTAACTGCCTTTCTGCAGCATAAATAATAGTTGAGAGGCAAAACATCTCTGCTGCTTCTTTATAAACTGTGAAGTTTTACATGAAAATACACCACTGAAGAAAGTCTTGGGGTAAAGTTAAGAAATTATGTAATAGTTCTTAGAAAACCAGAAAAAACTAACTTCTCAGCTTCACACTATTCATCTGTACTTATAGGTGCCTTCTTGCATTTAAGCGCATCGGAAAAAAACAGATTATATTCCTTCAGCACATATCTAAACAAATGTTTGTCATCCTATCTCCACTGGAGTTTGAAAGACATTTTGTCACCAGATTAAGTGGCTGCTGTGTTAGATGTTTCTTTCCCTGAGCAACCTTAACATCACGTCTGTTTCTCTGCTATTCCTGTATCATTCTACCTCATCAACCTGTAGCTCTGAACTAATATTTTTGATCACAACCTGATCTTGACTTGCCCTTTTTTATTCTGAAGATAATCTAGTGTTCTAACACATAAACAGAACAGAAGGTTGTTCAGTCTTATTTCCTTTACTTTGACTGGTTTAATCTTGTTTGTCGTTGTACATGCTGTACTAAAATACCTGTCATGACTCATGTTATTCTCTTTATTTGGGAGGAGTACATTACACAAATCTAATGTTTGAGGGGGAAAAAAAAAAAATGGAATAGCAATATAGCTTTTCAGAATGCTCAGGATTTAGTGACTGTTTCCTATGCTGTAATACTGCACCAAGATCCTTCACCAATCATTTCATCAGCAATGAAACATAAAAATGAATATATTCATTCAAAATTTCAGCAACATAAACATTTGTCATCGCCTAAGTGGCATGCAGAATTTACAGTGAATAAACCAGCTATCTCTTGAGCAAAGTAATCTGTGTTGGTGTCCTTCTGTGGCACCTTTGAGGTTGGCTTTCTTCTTAAAAATGCAGATCACATTCCCTTGAGATACGCATCTTTTCCCATGATGCACTTGGCTGACAGAATAACAAGCTTAGTGCACAGAAATGCCACTGGGGTTGACAAGCAAATTCCATCAGTATGCAGTGTTTACACAGTACAGTTAGTAACAGCAGTTCACACAGTCCGTTGCCTTGGAATAGAATTATAGTTAAGCCTTAAATCTTCAGCATTCAGATTAATTCTTATCACACAAGTCTTATACATTTTCTTGTGTAACTCTGAAAACATGCTTGTCACTAGAGAGAACAGCATACAAGAGTTAACCAGCATTGAAGATGATGTTGTCTGTAAGATGCCCAGGTACAATATTTCTAGGCTACCAATATCTACTATTTTCCTCTTTAATTATGAGGTTTAAAAATCTCAGCAGGATTAATGTTTTTCTGAAGTCATATTTCCTTCCTCCAACACATGAAAAGAATACTATTATAATTGTGGTAAGTTCTAGCTGTAAGGTCTTGGGAGCTCAGTTCAGTTTAGAAACATTCTCTGTGTTTTATCAGAAAGCATTTTCTAACCATTCGTAAGTTTATAGCAAATACAATCTAAATCTAGGAGCTGTATTTACTTACAAGCTTCTGAGGAATGCTTCAGAAAAGAAAACACAGAGGTAAAATGCCAGAGAGATCCCTTTGAGGCTGCCACATTCAAGCAACACTATGCTTTTCACACACAGATCTAAAAGACCACTGTTGTACGTCGTCTAGGATAGAACAACCCCGTTATATTTGCCTTCCCCCTCTGCCCCATGTAGCCCAGCCAGAAGACCACTGGGAAGAATTTTTCCCAAGTAGTCACAGGCAAGGGCAGCTGTATGGCCTTAAGATGGAGAAGGATACAAAAGGCATCTCTTTCTCCTCTGACTTCACTCCTTACTAGATGGGAAACAATCTTGACTCTCATGTCAACACAACAATTAATAAACTACGAAGCAGGTGGGGAACAAAATCATCATATAAATCTGAACCCTTTACTGGACTCATTATTTCCAAATTGTATTTTATTAGCTCAGCAAAAGTCTCACATTGCTTTACTGCTTGAAATGCATTATACCAGTACCTCTGATCTTCAGCACTTCATTTTAATTCTTTTCAGCAATATATGCAGACCTTCATAAATAAGCTTGCACATTTTCCATAAAATATGCATTACACTTACTACATAGCAAGTAATTGTGTAAGACCTGGTATTTGAAAAGAAATTAAAAAAAAGGCAAAAATAAACATTTTTAGTATCTCTCGTAACTGGTTTAACACAGATCAAGTCTTCATAGAAGCAAACAATATCATAGAATCATAGAAAGGTTTGGGTTGGAAGGAATCTTGAAAGACCATTTAGTTCACCCCCTTGCCAAAGGCAAGAACGTCTTTCACTGGACTAGGTTGCTTAAAGCCCCATCCAACCCAACCCAACACCTCTAATGATGGGACACCCACAACATCTGACCAATGTGTTCCCATGTCTCACCAACCTCATTGTAAAAAAAATGTCTTCCCTATATTGAAATCAATCTACCCTTTTTGAGTTTAAAACGACTCCCCACTGTCCGGTCAGTACAGGCACTGGTAAAATGTCAGTATTTCTTATAAGGCCCCTTCACATATTGAAAGACCACAAAGTAAAGCCTCCCCAGAGCCCTCTCTTCTCCAGGTTGAAGAGAAGAAGCTGCAGGTCAAAATGGTAGTAGATGTTTACTCTGAGGTCCAGTTTATAGCAAATGATTTGTACCCATTGAAAATCACTAACTAGACAATAAAACAGGGCAAGGTCAGATACAATCAATGGTGAGGGTATACAGCAGACCAGAAAAATCTGGTGGGCAGGGTCTTTTCTACAAGACCTGATAATAAGGAAAGTTAACTACAAAGGCAGCTGTTGGCTAAGCAATACAGCAGGACACTAACTAGTCAGCAGATTCCCAAATACCACAGATGCCTGGTTTTTTTGATACAGATGATGGTAAAAAAGTCCTCTAAATGTCACACCAAGTGCAAGGATGTAAAAGTGGAAGGTAAGTCTGATGAAAGTGATCATGAAATTATAACAGATTACATCAGTAAAAACTGACAGAAAAAATAACACCACAATAAAAATAGTCTGTATTTGAGGAAATGACTAAATGAGAACTGGAAGCAAGCTGTCCCAGGATGCTGGCAGCTCTCTACCGAAACATTTTTAAAGGCCAAGTACAAACAATTCCATCAAAGAGCAAGATGTAGTCTTGGCTATGTTGTGAGCTCTTCTCTGATCCTAATAAAAGGAAGCATGCTGGAGATGAAAAGATGATCAAATTACTAAAGAAGAACAAAGGTATTTTGTGTTTCCCCATATGAACATGTAGGGAGAAATCCAATCAATAAAATGAAATACAATTACAAGAAAGAGTAATTCAAACACATTGTGTCCTATGTATCTGAAAGAATGGTGTTAACTGATGCAGTTCTGCACTCAAAGTGATCAAAGGGGATACAAGTCTGAAGACCCTGACCATCAGCCTCTTAACCAGAACTATTCCTTCCCCCCCCCCTTTTTTCTTTTTAATCAGCTATTTTTTAAAGCAGCTTTTAAAATGAAGACAAAATAAGAATAGTGACTCTTAAGGCTTTCTTCAGAATCTTTAAAATCAGTAAAGAAAATGCTACTGCAGAATCATAGCATGGTTTGGGTTGTAAGGGACCTTAAAGATCATCTTGTTTCAACCCCCTGCCACAGACAGGGACACCTACCACTAGAGCAGGTTGCTCCAAGCCCCTGTGTCCAACCTGGCCTTGAACACTGCCAGGGATGGGGCAGCCACAGCTTCTCTGGGCACCCTGTGCCAGCACCTCACCAGTGCCTCTCAGTAAAGAACTTCTTCCCCATATCTGATCTAAATCTCCCCTATTTCAGTTTAAAGCTATTACCCCTTGTCCTATCCCTACCTGTCCTTGTCAAAAGCCCCTCACCAACTTTCTTTTAGGTCCCCTTCAGGCACTAGAAACTGCTGTAAGGTCTCCCCAGAGACTTTACATCTCCAGGCTGAACAACTCAACTCTCTCAGCCTGTCTGCATAGGAGAGGTGCTCCAGAAACATATCTGAAATCTACCGAGACTTACGTCCAGACCTCCCCCTTTACAGATACTCCACTAACCTACCCATATGCACTCTTCTGCAGTCATGCATCCAGAAAAGATTGTGCTGGGATGTCTCATATCGTAGTTTCATTCCTTATGTGACAGCGCATACACACCTCAGTCTATTTGCCAGTCACACAATACAGGTATTTCCCAGGGAGGTCAAAGGGGAGTTATTTAGTTCAAGCCTTTTGCATCTGTTCAGATTTCCAGAAGAGATGCCTAAAGCCTCAAATCAATCGTCACACAACATCAGTGCCACCTTGTGGTACACAGCTTACTAGGCTATCACTATCCTACCGTCAAAATACTTGACTTGAAAACAGTGTCAACAAGCAAAATTATGTGAAAACCAACAAGCAAAATTATGTGAAAACCAACAAGCAAAATTATGTGAAAACCAACAAGCAAAATTATGTGAAAACCAACTGAGTATACCTTTAGCATTTCTAACTTAAGTGTTACTCCAGCAGAGTTAGAATGAAATGACAGCACATAGATGTAGAAAGCAGTGTAAGGGTTAAAACCAAAAGACTTTCTGGATCCACAGCTGCCACACCATGGGGATTTAAGCCATTTCGAGAAACACCAGAATTTCCATTCCACGGTCCTTTCTTTGGATAGCCACATAGGAATAAATCTCTCTTGGTCCTTTTTCTTCTTTAAGTAAGTGAACAAGCAAGTCAAAACAAAAATACCATGTGGTCATGACTCCAGCCTACCTCCAGGCACAGCAAAGCATGTTTCCTGACTGACGTTTGCTAATCTCCTCTGTTACAGCTAACCTCTGACAATTCTAGCCCCAGGTAGTCTGACAAACAAGTTTTAGCTTGCTCCAGAGCCTTGCTTTCCCATGATAGTGAACGGGCTTGATGACAATATCTGTGCTCTCAGCTAATCTCCCTGTGCAGCCCCTGTAAACTGTTTAACTCATTCTCACAGACTGACAATGCATGTTTTATATATACTAGACTTGTAAAAACGTATGGGACATTAAACTGTTACAAAGTGGATTGTCTGATCAAATCAAAAACATCTAAAGATGGCATGTTTGAAATTGGCCCTCTTTATCTTGTGCAAAGCTATTTTATTTTTAGTTCCAAGTTTCTACGTTTGATGTATTTCAGTCATGTGCTATCGTTGCATGAACTGGCCAGCGACAACCTGTTTTGGCCCAGACTGAAAGGCTAGCCAGCAAAACTACATCTACATCCTCGTTATGCAAATGAGGTATGCACATAATTTCATGTTTCATCTTATTGTTCTGATGTCTTCGAGCAGATGGCAGAAAATGAACCACACTGGAAGTAACCAAGTGAAATTTTTTGCAAACCATTACTTTCAATGACTTGCTACCCATCTTCACATTATGGTCCTGACATCCAGTCTGTCCTTACCCTGTCAGATTGCATGTGCTACCAACCATCTCTCATCCGTGAGCAGAAACTACACTTTGGTTTCAAACTAGCAGTTCTATTTGCAGCCAGATTTTAAGAAGCAACTCAAAGTTCCATAATTCATGGAAACAGATGAGTTTCTCCTCCTAAATCAAGGTGCACAGAACTGTTGTTCCAAAAGAAAGCATTAAACTCATCTCTTTCGTTTGTCATTGCAGGACAGTGTATTGTAATATATGCTATCTCTAAAACAAAAAATAATTTTAATCTTCACATATCTGTGCAATAACATTTGTTGGGTTTTTTTTCAGAGATTTTGTTTAACCTGGTTTACTATTATTATTTTTAAACTAAATACTGTGTATTTGAATACCACACAGAGATGTTAATGAGAATATAAAGTGTTCCATTTAAAGACTCAGCCTAATTTCCTTAGCTACATTGTATTCACCAGGAAAGTATACTGGTTTGGGGGGAGGAGGGTAAGGATAAAAAGCACTGCTTTTAAATAACATACAACAAAACTGGTTAGTTCATATGGAGAGCTTTTTTTATTTTATTGGATGAAAACTTCTACTTAGAGAATAACTTTCATGTGCCATCCTCTACTGAAACTTAGTACACTAATTCTCATTTAATAGTCCCAGCTATAAGCCAGCCATACGAGTATCAAATTGGTCTCCAAATTATGTTATTTTTCATATAGAATATCAAAACAGTAACATCACCTTACTACTGTATGTAGACTTTCTGAAGTTGAAACACTGCTAATATTTAATTTGAATCTTCATTTATCTGCTTGACACATAATGTGAACATGTGACACAATGGAATATGAAATATTTACTTTGCTACCTCTAGTTCCAACTCTCAGTAATCTCACCACCAGCAAAAACCAGGCAAAATTTAAGTGTATATCTCTGGAATAGATTTCATTACTTTTTGTTCACCCGATATATTTGTCAACTTCTAAATACAACAAAATTTTACAATCACTATTTAAGTAAACCTGTCAGTAAAAGATTGCATTACTTTTATTCTTTATTGAATTTGAGTCATCCCCACTGAAATCAAGATAGATTCACCTAAATACCTTTATACAGTTTATACATACAGATAATACTAGACATCTTCAAATGAAAATTAAATTGGAACTTTATTCATCATAATCTGTTGAGTCTGTAAGAGCTGACACACTACTTGTAAGGTAAAATATTACATATCTATCATCTTGCATAACAATGACTTGTTAGGACTCATCAGAAAATAAGAGTCATCCTCAGATGCAATTCTCCACCTACATACTCCTAAGAATTTTCCTTATCTTTAATGGAGATTTCTTCAATTTAATTTAGAATTAAACCAATACAAGCAATTTTGGTTTTACACAGGTGCAATTTTTAGTTAATGCCAATGATTCACCATTCAAAAAAATAAATCCAAGTATGAGAAAGGGACAAATATTGGCTACAAAATAGCTAAAAGATAGAGGAGAGCATAAAAATTGGAATTCACTTCCAGAATTAATAACATTCTGATTAAGTTCTATCAAGTTTTGATTCAAGCCATGGCCTTGAACCTGCACCTCCAACATCCCACAGTTAAGTCTCTACTGTCCTAGCTGGTTTTAATCACTCTCTCTCTTTTCCTGGTTTCTCTGAACCCAACTTATTCCAATTTTAGTCCCACACAACACAAGAAAACCCTAAAGCCAGTTTCTTCTCAGTTCTTAAATTTGCACCTAGAATATATGAAATATGTCAAATGCTCGAGTCCAGGTAAATAAACCTTGAAATAGGTAAAGTATATCCACCTACCAATTGCTTAAGCTTTCTTGTTTTGTTAAGTAATTTATATGACTAAAATGTATTGCATAAAAGAGTTTTATTACTATGCTCAGTTTAACAAAATAGTTGACATTTGTCATGGACAGAAACATATCTCTGCTACAGAGCAAGATATGCAATCATTACTGAGGAGAAAAGCATACTAGTTATTTAGAAGTTGCATCTGAAATTGAAGTCTAAAGTAATTCCACAATACTAGAAAACTGCTATGGATAAGATCTGAGCACAGAGCTAGCATCTTATTGAACATATATTTTATGTGATTTACATATGATCTTACTAAACGTACTCAGAAAAAGCCTCAGTAAGGACTTAAACATATCAAGAGTTTAAGCAACAGTTGCAGGGGAGGGGGTCAATAACCTTCTTGCCAAGTCATTAGTCTGCAGAATGCTGGGACACTCACATTAAAAATCTTCAGAGGGTATATAATGCTTGCAGGAGGCACCCAACTCCCAGTGGGGAATACTTAATATATAAAAAGAAACCTAATAACAGTATATCTGCCTCTGCAACAGCAATCATTCTGGTGAAATAGTTTGATATCCAACAGCTCATTTTAAATACAGGATACAAAATAAAACATAATGGGGCACATTTATTTCAGTTTCCAGAAATGAGGATAAGATCTGAATTAAAAAAAAATAGGGATTTATTACTATTCTAGCAAGTACCTAAAAGGGTATATAACATATAGCAATACCTTTTTTTTTCCAAAGTATGTAAGTTTAAAACAGGTTTGAAAAATACTGTACCTTTCACAAAGCATCAACCCAAGCACATCTCAAATTCTACTGTTCTAATCTTGCAGCAGAACCAAAGAAGAAATTGTTATTCTAGTGTAGACACATTCAATAACTTAAAAATAATAAAACAAATGTTACGATGCTAAATTAGACAAACTGGTACAGATTTTTGAACAATATGTCTATGAAGGAAAATGTAAGTCCAATAAATTTTGCCTTTTACATTTTCAGATTACCTTTTTTCAAAAATGCTTTATTCTACTACCACCTCAATTACCTTTTCAGTAGATTTAAGAACTCTTCTTCAGAACACATGAGTGAAACACAAAAGTTCCTGTCTTCAAAGAGCTTTTTGTAATCTTAACTACTTACACTTTTGAAAGCCTGGGCATCCTAAATTCAGCATTACCTTTGAAGGGGCAAAAGGACTAAAGCCAAAATTTTGCTATCAGCTTAGCTGGCTATACATAAAAGCTCCCATCTCTTAACTGATGCTGATAAAGCTTTTCTTCCTCAAGAATACCAGTTGTTGTTTTGCTATATGTAGACAAATGGTGTAGTAGATAGAAAAAGCATCAATATGAAATAAGACTTCAAGACAAACTGAAACACACAACCCCATGAATATATATGACAAACAACTATGAACTCATATGACCAATAGCTTAATTAACATTATTCTGCTCCATACCCCAGCAAAAACTCTTGTCTGATGGAGTTCCAAGCCATTAAACAACCCTGAAAGATGAAGAGGATCTGGTCTAATTTAGCAAACCTGCTGCTACAACAACTTAGATAAATAAAGCTAGTTTTATTAAAGGGCAATACACTGGCAATTTGTATTCCTATCCCTAAGGGCTTTTATGCTCATCCTTCACAAATGTACATGTACTTTTAAAGATCACTGCCTTAAAAAGCATATTCTTAAACTGTGCCTTGCCAGAGTTAAAGTGTAGATCACAGTCCGTGTTTACCTCACCAGGGTCTAAGTCCAGGACAATAAAGTTTAAGAGATTATGTACTCTCTTTCTCTGCCATGCAGAGGGCACACAGGAGAATAGTTTCACCAAGTTATACATCTCTCAGTCTCCAGCTGCAGACCTAAGCATAAAGCCAACTCTTCCTTCAAACAGAGGCAGCGAGCCTACTCTAAAGTTAATTGAAAACAAGAAAAGTATAAAATGAGTTGCACAGGGATAGGATTCACATTGCATTGTAAATTAGAACCTTGGAATTCCTCACAGAATCAGGAACTTCATGTATTTCAAACCAGCCACAGCTGCATCAAGTAGAACAGTCACAGGGAGAGGCATGTTTGTCATCCTGACACTGAAGATTATGCTGATACTTAGACAATTCTCTGTGAAACGCTTCAGCAGATCACTACAGAAAGAAGACAAATGTATACAGAAATACTTCTAGGAAGATACAGCACTTCTTACTGAGCGAATCATGTGTTTTTAATAAAATGTCAAGTTTAATGCTAATTAAATCAGAGCCTTCTTCAATGCAATTAAAATACATTTAATTTCCTAATTTAAAGTTTGGTACTACACAATCTTTTAGATGCAGAAACCATGTTCATCTTAGTATGAAATATTCATTATGTGTTAACAGTATTAACAGAAAATTATTATTTCAGGGCTTCCTTGAAATACTATTAAGCTTGGGAAATATGTAGACTGATATAAAGAGGCAGTTTCCCCTTGTAGCCTGGAAAAGTATCAGGTGGGTAAGAAGTTACACACAGCAGTCCTAGCAAAAACAGAAGTCAAGAAACAGCACAACTGAGATTCCTCAAAGGCTGGTTTAGCATTTCATAAACGTGTATGGAACAACAAAGAAGTGACAAGGATGCTTCAGGGAACAAAGGTTTTTCCAGACAGATGTGGAGACCCACGCGTTCCGGCCAACTGAGCAAGAGCTCACTTCTTGAATGTTTTCCTGGATATTAGCAAATTTCATCAAAACACAAAATCCATCTGTCGTGACAGTGCCCCCGCTCTAGAATTCTCTCAAGAGACTGCCTGCAAACTACACGAACCTCTCTAGACTTTACAGAGGTTGAAACCAAAAAGCAACAATGCTTCTGAAACGCTAGAAGTATTTTTGTTTTGGTTTTCCCCACAGCACAGAAGCAAGCCAAAGCTCCGCTTCATAACCTGACACAGTAGGAGTAATTGGGGAAGATTATGGGATTCAAAAGGTTATGCTGAAGTCAGGAATCAGTCCAGTCTATTTCCTCTAGCAGTGCAAGAAGGTTACTTGAAATAGTAGACACAAGGTATTAGCCAAAAAAAAAAAAAACCCATCCCCAAAACCCTAAAATAAGCTGAACAATCATGGCTGAAAATGCAAACTGGTGCCTGAACTGCTGCCTTTTAAATTATTCTATATTCTCATAGCTTGTGAAACAGCTTTGTTGAGGGTTTTTTAAGTCTTTTTTGCTGCCACTGCATACAGGGTTTTTTTAGTTTCCTAGTGAAATACCAACATATAGAATCTTTAGCTCAAAAAATAAGAAAATAAAAACCCACCAAACAAGCCACCAAACAGGACTAGTGTATGAAGAGCAGCACAACTGCTTTCTGCGGTCCATTTAGCAAACGTAGATGAGTACGTGAGTACACGTACAGGCAGTTACGTTTCTAGAGATGTGCACACAAACCACCATTGTGTTTACTCACACTGTTGTTCAAACACACATATAATTAGTACACACATTTTTTATCTCAAATTTGGTGTATTTAATATTTAAATAATTTTCCACCAAGTCCTAACAAACATGTTATTCTTCAAAGCCCAATCCTGTAGCCTAAATGCCATCAGCACTATCAAGAAGAGGATTTTGCCATTACTTGCATATCCACACATAAGCAACACCTGAGCCACCTGAAAACACATTTACCTGGAAACAGATCCTTGCTGTGACACAGGTTTCTGCAGTCCACATATTTCACTCACCAAAAGTCCTCAGTCTGCACCCCACACATCTTCCTGCAGGTGGCTATACAGGAATTATTCACCTGGGCAAGCCTTGCAGCAATTACAAAGGAACAAGCATTTCTACAGCAGTATTTCTATGGGTCCACGTGACAGATTATCTCTGATTCACAATGCAGCAATTTACCATTTACACATTTTAACTGGAACTAGCCCTTGCACACAGTCATAATGCAAGCAATCCAAACCCAGAATCAAACCCAAAATGCAGTATATTCTTTTATTATTTCAGTCTTGCATGAAGGCCAATACCCAAACTGAAAGAATTAGGACACATCAGTAAATTCCACTGTAATACTCACTACAACTTGCAGCTCACATTATGAATACAACTTCTCAAAGACTAAGTTACACAACCTCTTCACTGACTAGTGTTAATCATTTTAATCAACAGGATGCTGGGCTCTCCTTCCAACAGCATTGCTACTATCAGTGGCATTATGCAAATTTTGAGTTACAGGTCTGAAGATCACTTATTCTATAAAAGACACTGAATCTGCAAGTTGCAGAAGATTCTTTTAAGGCATTAAATACTCCTTTCCCTTGACCAGAGCAGAAGTTAAATACTCTTGGAACCTTGAAGAATACAGACTCACACACTAAAGCTGGACTTGTTATATTAACATTTTAACCACATTTGTGTTCATGCTGTAAGACCAAAGTCACAACAGATAGGCTGAAAAAGTGTTCTTTGATAGATTATTCCAGATAATATATTCCCAAAATACCATACAAAGATCAGAGACCAAGCAACTCCTATCTGCACCCTTTGTTAAATCATCTTTAACTTCATCAGGAGTTTAGTTTCTTAAGCAAGAAAACAAAAAAAGAGACTGGAGGGGGGAGCTAGGGAAAAAAAAAAAAAAAAAAAAAACCCTAACTGGCTTATAAGGACTGTATATTATTGTGGCCTGCTTATGCCTTTCTGCCTAGCATAGGGGGGACTGAAATAAATCAATAGCATTGCATTGCATGTTCATGGAAAACTTGCCATGAATGCAGGAATATATTCTATTCATTTTGCAAGTAAAGAAAATCTGAACTACCCTGGTTACCTGCTGGTTTGATATACAAGCTCAATGAAAAATATCAGGACATACAGAAATTTAACTCTTAATGAGATTTTAATCTTACAGCTTACCACATAATAATGTATTTAATACATATTTAAAGGAATTTGCTAGAATGGCAGCTAAAAGATTGCCTTGTGTTCACACTGACCTGAAGACTAAAGTACAGTATTTTGGTTCATAATAGTACAATTGTCTGTTATAACAACAGGATGTAAACATTTAAGATTTCAGCATACATGCCTACTGCTTGAGGTAAAAACTGTATAAACATCATTGACATTGTCCCATTAAAAACAGACATGAGAAACTCTGCTGATGTATTACAGTTGTAGAATATCTATCAGAACACCCAACGGCAAGACATACGCTAGTAACAAAATGATATATCTGCTTAATGAGGAAAATAAGATATGACTCACCAAGAATAACAGGAATATTAAAAATTCTACAGTAAGTCTTAACAGATCTCTTGTCTCCAGTTAATATTTTAATTAAAGTGAGCATAAATAGAGCTATAAGGAATAATTATTGAATGAGAAATATCAGATATTTCTGAACATAATTCTACTGAGCTAAATTTACCACATTAGTTGACTTTGATAAGACGCTAACAAAGAACCTTACCATCACATATACACATAAGACTAAAAAAGGCCTTGAGAAGTTTCAATTCTTCCCAAATTACATTAATAATAGGAGCTTCTCAACTACCCTGAACAGCAAATAGAACTATTAATCTCAGTGGCTGACAGCATATATTTCACCCAAGATTTAACATCTAGAGACAGGGCCACCTGGATTTGCTGTACTAAGTGACCTTGTTGCTATTCTACATTTAACTGTATGGAAAGATATTTTCCTTTAAATGGATGGCTTTCTTTTTTTTTCCCCAGTAAGTAGTCTCATAATAACCAATTAAATAAAGCAGAGCAGTTTTAGGTGCATTACATTACAGCTGTTCTCAGAACAACATAAAATTAATCATAAGATAGCTGAATTAGACATGTGGTCAACTTGACACCATCAAAGTCAAAAGGGAACCAGGCAGTTTCCATAAATGGAACATCTCAGCACAAGCAAAAGGGTTTAGCATAGTTAAATAAACAACATATACCTGAGCCATTCTAGTCATACTCATCCTAGTCATGCTACCCTTTTCCCAAGAAGAGGAAAAAAGCACCGTTTCTGCTAGTTATTATCACCACTGAGCAACTTATGACATTATGGTCAATGAATAGGGTAGATTTCAGCTCATGTGGTGTTAATTATAATTACTTTGTTGTAGCTCTTCAAACATTTTCCTATGCTTTAAGCACTATATTATCAGGAATACAAGTAGGTCAAGTAATGTTAAGCAATACAAAATGAATCAGCAATTCAGAGGAAAGTAGCCAGAATGTATCCTAGTCTGCTTCAAGTATTCTACTCATTAACATCATGTTAACAGGCACTACATGACACTATTAAGACTTCAAATGGTGATACTGTATTAGTTAGATAACATTTTGCTGTATCATAGCCAGACATGAACAGCAACACTTTTACAACCTTGTCTTACAAAAAAGTTTCTTCCTCCCAAAACTGCTGCCCTGCAGTGAACCTTATTGTCCTGATGTGCACAAGTCTAACTTCTAGCCAGTTCACATCCATCAGCTTCAACAACATTTCTCTAAGTTCTCTTCCACTGTCTAATACCCATAAAGAATGGTTCCATCTTTTACTAAAAGAACTTTTTTGTGTGTGTTCAATGGGACAAGGTCTTTTTTTTTCCTCCTGAAAACCCTATCAACACTGTGTGTCTGTTTCATCCTTTATTGATCATTCCTCAGCATGAGTGACTGAAACTTATAAAGTACCCCAGATTAGATCAGTAATTTTCTGGTACCATTCAACTGTAATTCACCTGGTGCTTAAACAGTAGCAATAAATTAATACAAGAAATTTCAGAGTTTGTTCCAGCTATAGGCTGAGTAAGAATAAATTACGACTCTCAAATCACATCCTGTATTGTAACTTATTTTTATGTAAATTACTAATATCTTAACAGCAGAACACTACATTGTTTCTGTTGGATAAAATTACATTTCAAAATTATTCCTACATATCAATGACATTACAGTTATGAGACTTCCAAACGATGGGAAAATTTTGTTCTCCGACATGTGTGAACTACCTAAGGAAAGAGTACGATCTATCCAGATGAACTTTTCCAGTATTTTAGCTCCATGCTGCTGAAGAAATATTTTAACTAGGTGAATTTAAGGCAATTCATTAAATAAGATGCATCATGAAATGGAACAATCATTTCATAAATATTTAGAACTAGAACTGCTTGGGACACATCAATAAAGGTAGTTAGCATATGCTGTTCAACTGGTGCTAAAGTATTTCAGAGATGTTTTCTATTCTGTTATTGGAAATATTTTTGGAGACATTTTGCAATGCCTGTGCCAGCAGCCTGAGAGATGGCAATACGAAACTAAAATTCCCACTCCAATTCAGTGAGCTACTGCAACAGAATAGTGCCCTCATTTCAGCTGAGCAAAGAACTCAACCTGGCTTTGCCATATTGCAGAGCTAATCAATAACCCACAAACATTGTAAAGATCCTCACATTTTCTTCCAATATGGAGTGAAAATACCTTGAATCCTTCATTTTAAATGTTTTTCATGACATAATTATAAATCAGCAATTGCTGAACTACTATCCTGAGCAGCTCGAAACCTTGGGCACACTTGAAAAGTTCTTCTTCCTTCCCTTTTCTAGTTCTCTTGCATACTTAAGTATTATTGAAATCTAGTGATTCATACATCATAAAGGAAGAGATTTTTCTAATAGATTCATTCTAAATGAAGACCAGTCAACTGCATTGCATAAATCAGTCTGTGGTATCACAAGTAACAATTGCAAAGTGAAGACACTGATACTGTTTGTACTCTTAAAGTGATCTAAACCATTATCTGGAAAACAATGATAAAAAGTAGTTCAAGCTTGGCATGAACTTAACAGATTGATTAGGAAATTCAGTTTTCCACATACAAGTCTTCTGATTATAATTGAGTTCAATATATACGAAGAACATTTAAGCAACTAGTGCTAACCACATTTGCCATTTTCCGGTAAACAACATAACCCAGAACTTCAACTTGATTGTCATTAAAGAAATATAAAGCATCCCTCCTTCAGGTAAATTACATTAATCAGATAACAAGACAAAATTCTACAAAATAACAGAAAACGACAAGTAGAAGGAAGTTTAAGGAAAAAAATATTCAAAACCAGCCCCTTTCTCATTTACCTTTAGAGAGAGAGAGAGAGAGAGATTAGTGTTGAGACATCAAAACAGTATGAATCTTTCAAGTATAACAGGGAAACTGTACTATCGTAAAGCATGCATTTTGTACTTAGATATTTGTTTGGTGATTGATGGCTCTT
This sequence comes from Nestor notabilis, assembly GCF_000696875.1. NCBI lineage: Eukaryota > Metazoa > Chordata > Aves > Psittaciformes > Psittacidae > Nestor > Nestor notabilis. Next base: position 90,692 of record NW_009916198.1, on the reverse strand, counting down.
TCTAAACTGATAATATCAGCTTACAAAGATAACTGAAGTGTTACTTAACACAATGAAGGATCTCTGTAGTGAACAATATTATCTGCCTATAAATGAATACTAAAATATATACATAATATACAGAAATCATTTATGAAGTTACGAGAGTCATCCTGGCACTCACACCAAGCAACTGGTTTCTGAAAATCCATTCGATCTTCAAAGATACATCACTCAGATAATCAAAATTACAAGAATCCCAAAACAAATTCTGGAATCACAAATTCCATCCTGAGTTTTAAGTGGGCTACAACATTAAAATCTTGGCGGGGAAAAAAATGAGTAAAAAAATTACACCAGGAGTTATCCATACAATTTGGATACAACTCCAGTATTACTCCACAACGCACCTCAGACATAATACAAATCATGGACCTGAAAAATCAACATGGATAAAGTGCTTAACCAACACATGCAATTCTAACCAAAGTTCTTTTAAATATCATACTATATAAACCCATGACAGTTGACTGTTGAAATCCCTTTTAAAAAATACAGGTATCATACTAATAACAGTGAAGTAAATAATTAAAGTTAGTATTAGCTGACTATGAAAGATCAATATAGCAATTTCCTGCACATTTGCTCTGGTTTATAAAATAGAACCAACAGCTGCCTTAAGCTGTTTAAAATGGAAGACCTCTTGCTAATGTGATGCATTATGCAACACACACAGTGCTTGTCTCCGAATTAAAACGTGGGTGGAGGGTCAAAGTGAAAAGAAGATAAAATATAGACACATTAATGAATCAGTGTAATAATACAACTTAACTATATTCAAGGAACAGCACATGAGACTACTTTCTAAATTTAAATTTTTACTAGCTTCAAAAAGAAGAATTCACAACTAGTAAAAAGACTGTGGTTCTCATACTAATGTGGAAATTGTGCTGCTCTGGTTTTCTATAGAATAAATGTAAATATGCTCTTGAATATCCTCTACAGTTTCTCCCTACATGGAAACATCAGAGAAAAGTTCAGAGATTAAGGAGGAGTAGTGATATTTCCAAGCCCTAATGTGTTTGTAGAGGGCATAGGAATAATTTCTCTAGGTGACAATAAAAATACCTCAAGGTTAAGTGAATCACATGTCATGAATAATTTATCTGAAACACAGCTTTTCTAATCACAAATGCAGAAAGAGATTTATTTCTGTATGTAATATTTGCATTTACTGTACAAATATAATTTTGAAGCTCCATAGGTTGCCTATGACCTTTTAAAAACGCAGGTTTCTTGCCACATTGTTATCAGTCAGACAAGGTACGTCGTTGTTTGTAAGCCAGTTATATAAACAGAAATGCTTCCTGGGTAAATGTTTACATTTGTGAATTTAAGCTTTGCTTTGGCAAGCTGTTGCCTACTGTAAGCTGAACATTCATTTTCCCATGCACTTATAAAACTCAATGCTTCAAGTAGTCACCAAAAGCAAACAAAGAAATTGAGCACAACCAAATGATACTTGTTAAATATCCAATTACTTTGTACAATGCTTTCTAAGCTCTAAGTAGGAATTAAGAAAGAAATGGCCTAAGGTACACTATTTATTGCAATATTAAGCCCACCTGTTTCAAAAGCATTTACTGATCCCAGAAAGTTATGTAGAGGCACACATATCCCAACATCCTTAAGCATAACATTTAAAAGCCTACCAAGATTAGTTAATGTATCTGATATTGGCCCCGCTTTAAGGTTTCACACTGGATTAGAGTGAAAACAACTTGTTCTCCAAGGCTAACAGCGATATTACTGCATAGCCACTTCTGTAACAGATGTTCTTCTCATTTGGCATTGTAGAAAACAACCTGACTAGAACAAAGTTAAACCTCCTAACACTCCTACTCCCCTCTCGCAGCCAAGCCACAGACACCGTCACACAGTTTTACTATTTTTTGTTACGATATGTAGTACATTTTTGATTTTTATTAGAATTTTTGCTATTTATTCTCTCAGCCAAAGCTACCGAGTCAGATATAGAGAAGGAATCGGTTGGGGTTTGATGGCATTTCCCTTCACGTGCTCTAAGAAAACAGAAATTAACAGCCCTCTGTGGAAAAAACAATGGGAATGGATCCAGGCGAGCACACTTACCTTCAACTCGGCTCCCACCGTCTCGGCCGCAGGAATCCGGGCAGCTCCCGAGGTTTCACAAACCTGTCCCAGGCAGCCTCCAGGCACCTTTCTCGTTAGGAGGTAAAAGAGAAGCTCCATCGTTCCCCACTCGGTGTTAAATGAGCCCATCAGACACCTGGGGTAAGGGTCCAGCCCTCGGGGCCGGGAGGGATGGCAATTAGCGCTTAAATGAGGACGGCTGGTATCAGGGCGTTTACTCCTCACACTTGAGCACGAAAACAAAGCCACCCGTACCTCTTTCAAACGCAAGCTTGTAGTGTTCGCAGGTTGACAGCATTGCCTCATTAGAGCCAGCCCGGAGAACTCAGCACTAATTTATGTCTGGTGTAGCTGTTCAAGGAATTGGTGGGTAGTGGGAGGGTTTTCCTTAGTTTGGTTCTGCAGTAGAATTTGCTTGATGGGCTGAGAAGTCACATTCCTGAAAGTAGAGGGATAGTGTTAGTTGCTACCACAAGTAGAGTGGGGAGTAGTGATTACCAAATGGTGGATGGGGCAGCCTTTCAGGAGTCTGAGGTGAGGAGCTGAGGTAGAGCGGAAAGGAGAGGGGTCATAGCTTCCCCGCCTGGTGTGATGGGAAGGTGCAGACTCCAAAAAATGAGGTGTGAGCTGGCTGGGAGCTCCTGAGGTGGTAAGTGTCTGTGAGTCTTGTGAGCAGCCTTTTGGCTGTGCTTCTGCTCTTGGTAAAATTACTCATTAATGATCACTCATATTGATGAAGAAGCCTGGCCTGTTAGAATGCTTTGATATGGTTTGTGGCTGGTTTTGTAGAGGTGTAGATACTGGGGTTAGTTGTTACTCTGAGTTGTTTCCAGAACTGTCTCATAGGAGTGCGTAAGTGCTGTAAACTCATTAATCTATTTACCAGCAAAATGATGTGGATCAATCTAACAATAGCATTAGGCATGTGATAAGTGAGGTTTGTTCGTCAAAAGGTTTAAGGGGTAGTGTTGTTTGTTATACTTTAAGAAACTCTTTGTAACTGTTGTTTTGTGAAACATCTTTTTTCTTTGTGAAGGGAAAGGGAAAGTCAATTGTACTATTACGAAAAGTATGCTTTATTAAAGTAGGATAAACGCTTTTAGAGAAGGAAAAGGAAGGGGGGCTGGGTGGTTCGACTCGGTACCTTGTTGCAGAATGTTGTAAAGCTCATAACCGTATAAGGAATGGAGGTTGAGGGAGTGGTTAGCCTAATGAGAGAAACTTCTGGAAACTTCTCGAAGCTTCTCGAAACTTCTCGAAACTTCTCCATGATGGAACCCCAGCAACAAAAAGGAACCAATGGAAAGGAGCCACGTTAATATCTGGGCAAAAGAGATAACGGGATTGGCTGAAGCCAAAATATCTGGGTAAAAGGGAGAACAGGATTGGCTGAAGCCAAAATCGAGAGGTATAAGGGACAGCCTCCCAGGGGCCCGGTGTGTGTCTTGCGTGGAGCGGGGACTCCCTGGCGCACCCAGTGTTGTTTTTTATCTGCTACCGCTTGCTCAATTCAGTAAAATTTATGTTTTGGAACGAGAGTGGCTCACTCGTTTATGACAGGCATGTCTGTATTTCGCATCATCTAAATATTCTTAGTCTAAGAATTGTTGTTACTAATTATTTTGTAATCGTATCCATGAAAGGAAACACTCTTTAGGAACTGTTATCCATAATGTTTTGACAAAATAGGTTACGTAGGCTATATATAGTGTTTACTTACAGCTAGACTGATTCTGCTGTTGCAGTATGATACATTTAAATCTCAGGTTGGGGGTGGAAAGTGTTATAATGAGGCTTGGCAAATCCTTATGCTTTTCTTTCATTCTGTTTCTTTTACCCTGGGGGTGCATTATATGCATGATTAACAAAACCAGAATTTGGCCTAGTATCTTTTGAGCTACCTTCCCTGTTCTGGTAGAGATCAGGTGGTTTTATTATACTTGCTCTGGGGGTTTCACCCACTTGTGCTTTTAGTTGTGTTTGTTGAAAGTTCAGTGCCTGAAATTCAGAATGTGCTGTGGTGAGATGTGGAAGTTCTTCGTAGACTCCTGGGCCATGAAATGAAGCTAAAATCCATAGCCCTTGCTTGTAGCTGGGCAGCTTGTAGAGTTGCATTTGCTGTCTTATTAAAGTGGTTTTGTTTTGGTCATTTTCTTACAATATGTTACTGCAAACTCATTTCCAGTAATTCATATTTTTCAGTGGATCAAAAAATATAAATTATTTGTGATATTAATGGAAAGGTTATTATCCTACTTTTCATTGTTAATGATAAATACTGTTGTATAACTTGTTTGTTCTGTGGAAGGAAAAAGCTTTGGGGGAATGTAGTCTGAAAAGTGCTTTAATCAGTAATTTAAATGCAAACAAATTGTTCTTTAGTGCTTTGAAAAGGAGAGAGATATTTTCCAATTTAAGGAAAAAAGAGTAATGCTAAAAATCACTAAAGGACATGAAGATTTAGCTTACCTTTGTATTAATGTGAATAGCAACTATAGCATAATAACGATTTCTGCTATATCAGAAACATAATGTAGGTGTTCACAGATACGGATCTAAAACAGTCAGACCTCTGGCTCTCATGCTAAACTGCCTCACACGCCTCTGTGTGCAGATGACTGATTGTCTGTTAAATAAATAAGATTGCCTTATAGTTTATAGACAGCAATTAATGTTGGAACAACACCAGATGTGCTCTGAAATCTTGTGAGATAAAAATACAAATCAATTAAAAATATTTGTCTTGATGTATCCAATCCTAGAGTATTAATATTAATAAATCCTTATTAAAATGTATCAATGCATACACAAATATCTGTATCAAATGCTATTGAAACCATCCTGAGTTAAAATATTGCACTGCAGCATTCTCTTTACTTTCTGCCTTTTAATTACAGAAAGGAATATTCTCTTCCTCCTGGTTGGTTTGGTTTGGGTCTTTCTAGACTATCTAGATCTTAACTTGTAGTTGCTGTGCTGTCCTGTTTGGGTCTGCAGAAATTATGCATTTCTTTGTGATGCTAATCTACTTGTAATTGAGGAAATAACCTGCAAAACAGTTGGGGAAATGAAACTCAGATCTTATTAAAACATAGTATTTGTCTTCTCCTTGGTGATACTAATGCTAGTATCCTTAAGCACAAAAGGGAGACATGGAGCGGAGGCAAATAATATGTTTTGTCTTCAAAACATGTTTTGGTGTTCAAAAGCACAGCACATGTTGCTGTACTTAAATACAGTGATGAAACAGCGTTCATGTTGTTGCAGTACAATGCATTGTTAAACACAGTCACGACTGCTGTAATGTGTGTAGAGTGCCGGTAACTGCTTTGCCCTTTTTACTGATTACAGAGCCCATCTCTGACCTCAGGCTGGCTGTTTAAACTGAAAGCACTGCTTCACTCCAGCTAGAGGTTTTCAAACTATCATTCAAATGAGGAAGATGCAAGAATTTTTGTTACATGTCTTCCATTAGAAACACAGCTTTTTCAACAAAAAGATGCTTGGTTGCTTTAATCAGCTTTCATCATTAACCAAAACATACATGAAATCAAAGTTTGCTATCTGAAAATGAGAATATCGTTTTTTGGTCAGGAAGTGTTGCCATAAGTCTTTGTGGATTGTAATCTGATGCCTTCTATTTATTTCTTTGCTGTCAAAGCATTGTGTAGTCCTCAGGACTGAGTCCAATCAGGCCAACTCAATTACAGTTTTTTCACGGAAAGCCTAAGCAAGAACTGTTTTAATCAGCTTCAGGTTGAAGCATTTCTTTTTGATAAAAGTTTAGGAAATGTTCTGATCTTGCTTTGAGTGTGAAGCAAGCTGTCTTGTGTTGTGCTGCCAGATTGCTTCTGAATGTTCTGGCTCTGCATGCTGCATGGTTTTAGTTGAGATTACTCGGTTTTGTTTTACAGTAGAGCACAGCCTATGTGTTCTTTTTGCAGCAGAGATGCTTATTTATACCTGTTGCTGTATTCATGTTGCTTGCTTCTTGCTGTGCAAGGTTACAGAAATTACATTTCCTTTTGCCTTTAGCAACATAACAAGTTCTAATGTAAAAACTGCTTGAAATTTGCTCTATTTTGTTGACCTGTACTTGACTATAAAGTGAAAAAATCTGTCATTGTTTTGCTATTGTGTAACATGAAGATAGTGGTCCTGCATATTTCTCTTCTTAATCACAATTTTCCCCAAAGGAAAAATCCACTAGAGAACCAATACTGTTAGAAATTGTCAGGGTTAGCATTCTTTCTGGCTTATGTGTAAATTCCTAATACCTGCATAAAGGGAAAAGCAGAGAGAAAAAACACACATTTTAGATCATGTCCATCTATGGGGTCATTGCTTTGAGCTCCAGAGAACCCTGGGGTAAACTCTGCAGGGTTTGGTCCGTTAATCTTTTTTAAATGCTAGTATCTCTAAGCACCAAGTGCGACTGCCGCTGGTTTACCATGTGTTCCTCTTCCATATCTTCTTAGTGTTGGAGCCAGTGCCACCTACACCTGCCAAGATATGCTCTATACACTTGTTCAAGTAGCTTTATGAATCCAATCGCATGTTATATATAAACACCCTATCTTAAAGCTATTTTATCTTCTTGCCTAACTTAAATACTGAGACTTAAAGGAAGTTAAGCATCTTGGTTCATTTGAGTCCTTCTAACCAAATATTAATCCTGACGGAAATGTAACATTTGCAGTCACAGTAATTTGACTAGATATTGTTGCAACTTTATACTTCACTGTAAAGCTGAATCACCATTAATCATGGAAATTTTAAGAAATCAGCTCAAAATAAAAGGTTGCTATACCACTTACCAAACTCTGTGGGATAACCTTTCATCAAAAAGCAGTATAGTGGTGTTGGTAATTAAAACAACGAAACTCTAGTTGCTATTTCTTATTCCTGCTAATCCTGTGAGAGCAGAATTTCTCAGAATCTGTGAGGGTACGTCAGATCAAAATGAGCCACTGCTTATAAGGACCTGCCTTCATGTCTTTTTGGCACTAATGCAAGTGTTAATGCTTGGGAAGCTCCCTGCATTTCTTTGTTGTAAAGCAGATTCACGTTCTGTTTGGCCACTTCCATATCCCTTTATGTTCTGAGATGTAATTCATATTGCTGAAGCAGTTAAAACACTATATAAGCAGCATCAGGAATTTTCCAATGAAAACAAAAGCACCTTGTAATACCATAAAGAAGTCAGACCAGAGAGCACTTAGATCTATTTACATTCTGACCATAACTAGGGATGTAAAGAGAATAAGAAGAGTTCAGGGCAGTGGCCTTGTCCTGAGGACAGCTTCTAGTGATTTAACCATCTGTGCATCTGGCTCAGAGTAGGTCTGCAGTTGCAGCAGAGCTGTGTTCAAGTTCCAGGATTACCTACTCTTTCTGCCAAAGACACAGGACTTCTGGCCATTTGACAGGGAATGCCTGACTCGGGGATGCACATGCTGATACGTGGAATGCTCTGTGGCAGCAAGTGGTGCCAGGAATGTTTCATAGAAATTTCACATCTTCAGCAACCTGGATGGAACAGTTTCTCCTGTATGCACCAAGTGAGAAAGTAGTTCCAGTTTAGCAGCTCTGTAATTTCTTCAAGAAATGGAGAGTTTCATTTCAGGACATGTGGCATCTTCTGATAAGATCTTACTGCTGCCCTGTGTGCAGTGTGTGACAGAGACTTAAAAGAGGCAGTGTTTCAGAACTAGGATCTTCTTCATTGAGAAAATACTCCAAGTGACAAAGTATGTTTAGATGTAGGTGATGGAACAAGCTGTAGTTTCTCTAAATTACTATAATGAAAAAAGGTAGTTTCAAACCATGCTATCCTGGTGCATATGTTGCTCCCTTTTTATGTTGACCCACCTCCCTCAAACAAAATTCCAAGTAAAACTAGAACAAAATTACCATTTTATACATGCTGATGTTGTAAACATATTATCTGCAGTTAGTTGTATATATATTGGTTTTGTATTATAGTTGCACTTCTTTTGTGTACTTTTGACATGACTTATTGAAGACATGGGATTTCTTTTTTAATTTCTTTTTTGCAGAGGGTATGGGAGAAATGATACATGTGGTAGCATGTGGCAGATTGCTTTTACATAAGGAGCAAACAAAATGTGTTGGCAATCTTTTCTGAAAGATGACTAAAGGGGTTGCATGGAAATTATTCCAATCTGTGATCCATTACATCAGCAAATATTTGTGATCTTTATTTCTATCTTTAGATAGTAAAGATTAGAATCTTGCAAAGATAGTCAAGAGTATTGTATTCTGTTGTCACAGACTGAACAGCTTTATGTAACACAGACTTTCTAAGGGAGTAACAGGTTAGCAGTGCAGTGGGGTTTTGCACTGAGGAAAAAAGTGCTTCTGCATTCATGTCATTGTTCAAACTGCATTGAATGAACTTCGATATTGTGTAGCTGTCTTCAGACTTCATTATAGTATCTTCCCTACAACTCCTCTGAAGGAGATTTATTTTTCCTCACAGTTTTTTTAAAATAGTTAAATTTAGGTTTTAACATCTCTGAAGCTTGAGGTAGTTCATGTCACACACTGAACTATTGCTAAAACCCTTGTTTCATTAAAAAAGGGGGTTGTGCAGTGGTGGGATAAAGTGGTATACTTCCAGCAATATGCAGCCAATTCCCAGCTTTCTTGCCCTACCATTTCATGTAATATTGGTTTAAGAAATATATTCATATTAAATACTTCATCTTTGACCCTGTGTTTAAAAAACAAAAGAAAACAAACCTATGTTTGAGAGTTCATATTGCAGCCTAGACCCACATTTGTCATGCAGTCAGTGTAAACCTTGCATTATTCCACTTAGGAAAAATTTACTCAAGAACAAAGTTTCACGGCAACAGCAATATTGCAGATTATTTCCACTGAGTTTATTGCAAATTGCTTTTGTCTATTCACTGTGCCATGACAGCGATATCATTCCCACTTCTGCAGCTAACTTGGGGCTTTCAAAAATTTTATGTCCGTTTACAGGTTTCTAAAAGCCTACCTTTCGAATTCGAAGTTATGTCTTCAGTTGAGAAGAGCACTTTTAGTTGGCAGTTTGGGTTTGTTGTTTTGTTGGTTTTTTTTTTTTTTTTTTTTTTTTAATTAAACCAATTTTAAGCTTTCATTACTGGTTAGATAGAAATTTAATATTTCCAGTAGAGAGGAAAAGGAATACTAACAAGGAAAGCATTTTGAGCATAGATTTAAAATAGGTCAATTTTCTCCTCTGTTTGTGGCTATGAGAAGAATTGATTTTAAATAAGGTCATTTCAAATGAAGTTTTTAACTTCACCAGAAAATGCAGTGTGCTGTTAGAACAGTAATTGCAATGTTTGCCTTGAAGTTCAATTATAAAACCAAGTATCAGCACTCTCTTTTCATTAGAAACTTACTTCCTTTTTAGTGAAATATTTCTTTTTTAAAAAAATGACTTGCTCATGTGCCCTTGTTTTATTTGCATAATACTACCTACAATAGAAATACAGATAACAGATAACATGTATTATGAAGTTGGACATTAAAGAAAAACATAGGTATGCAGCACTTTCATAAGATTTTAATTCACCTTTGCTGCTTCATTGAAGACTCTGAAGGTGGCAGGCTAATTTTTGCAGCATATATCAGCTCTAGGAATCTCTATATCCTTGTTAATATAAAAAATACTATTTTCCCCAAAGAATCGGGATTATTTGTGTAAGTATTTCTGCATAAGGTAACCAATGTACAGTTGGTCTATATGTTTATTCTTTACTTCTATATATGCAGTCTAAAAGCATTTAGATCTATGGGTTATTTTTTCCGGAGTTACGGTTTACCTTTCTGAAAGGAACAATTATGTTGTAGTACATTAAAAAAAAAACCCAAACAAACAAAACCAAATACACAAAACCCCACCAACCAAACGAAAAAGACACAAAACCCAAACTCCGCATTTTTGAAAAGCCTGTTATCTTTTACAAGCAGCATGTTGAATTCTAAAAAGCTGTGGAGTTTGAACCTGCAGTGCCAACAATAGCTGTAATTTTAATTATAATTTGCAGAATGTCTTTAAGCTATATAAAGATAGGCTTTTTCAGCATCTGTCTAAGGGTCTTCAAGAGAAAGAAAAAGCAGTTCAGCTGCCAGAGTAGAGGAATATTATCCGTTGTAACTATAATGGCATTACACTTTAGTGGCTTATTTTTGTTGTCTGTAGTCATGCATTTTTTAATTGTCAAAATTACACTGTTTTAGCCAACATCATTTGAAAAAACTTTTTTACACAGCAGAGTGTTTCATTTATAGCCCACAGGCAAGGTGCATCCCACAAGGCTAAATCAAATACTGGTAGTATGACTGCCTATCTCTCTTTAGAGTGTAGAAAGCACCTAATGAACATCAAGAAGAAGGTCTAGTTGTGTCCTTAAGTGTGATTTTGGTAGCAGAGGGCAGAAGTAGAAGTTGCACCAAGTATAGACTGAGTTGAAACCCAACATTTTAAGAATTTTGGATAAATCTCTGGCCTCCCCATTGCTCCTTATCTTGAAACACCCCAATCTAACAAAAAACCCCAACTCTTACTTTTTCTTTCTTGTTTGACTTTTTTCATGAACTTTTCCAAGTAATTAGCTGAGAGGTCTGGCACATCAAGTGGGTATACACGTGTACTTCACCAGGACAAATTCCCCTCTAAACAGGACAAGTGCGAGCAACAAAGCTGGGTAGCAGAATGGCAAAAATCATGCTGCAATAGTCACAGTTGGATTTTTTTTGTTTTGTATTTGTCTTACTAGCAGGTTGGTTTTCTTCTACCATTGTAGGTAGGCTGCTTAATCAAAGTTCTTTAGTGCTACATGAGGAACTATTGCAATGAGCATGGCCATATCTGGCAACACTGGAAAAACTTCATGGACAGTTTGCCTTCTGAATGATTAAAATCTTGAAATACTTACCCCAAAAACCAATGTGTTTAGATTTTAGGGGAACCAACATTTCTCCACAGCAAACTTTGAGTTGGCTTTTAGTTGCTAATTGGGCTAATGATGAGATATGACTACTCTGACCCTCAACATTCTTTTTTGTCAGTGTGCTTTTTTTGTGTTTGCTGTGTCCTAATCATAAACCACAAGCATCTTAATGCTCTTTGGTTTGCTCATTACTCAGCATTTAGATAGCAAGCCTTAATGAGGCCCTTTAAATTTTGCTGTAAAGGAAGTGTAAGTAAGAGTAACAGACCTAGACCTCTTTATAAGTATACTTAGCTTCCTTCACTCTGATCAGAGGAGAGAAGGTAAAAGTTTACCACCTGGATTTTGATGCATTTACTAGTTTACACAGTGTGGCCATTAGTGTTCATCGGAGGCAGCTTTTCTGGTTTTGTTAGTTTTCTTTTTAATGTTGTCATTTACAAAGAGGTAAGCAGTCTGTAAATGTAAATGCTCAGGGTTTTTTAGAATTCTTACATAACCAAAGCTTCTCAAAGGTCATTAAAATTTAATGCTGTGTGAAGTTCAGTGATCAATGTATCCCATTTGATAAACATATCTTTTTTTGCACAAGCTTTTAGCCCTTGCCTCTTATTAGTATTCAGGTGGAATCATTACTGAAGTACTCCAAATACGTATTTTAAATAAAGCTTTTAAAAGCTTCCTCTGGCTTTTAAGCTTATACTCCTTAAATTACTCAAAGGTGATTCTATTATGTGATGTAATGTGTTGCAATGTCTGTTTATATGACGGTTTTCTTTCATTCTGCTCTGGGGTTTGTTGTGGGTTTTTTGCCTTTTGATGCTATTTATGTGTTTTATTTTTTTAGCTGTTTATAAAATGGAAAGCTTTCATTTGGCCACAATATAAATAGGGCACTTGGAAAGAACAAGCTGAATCCTTGTATTGTTTAAGTATTCTTAATATTGAAGTCTAATAAAGATCATATTTTGTGCAGCAATAGTCTCATTAGTTCTGTCTCTTGTTCCAGCTAGACCAAGCTACCTTCATACCCTGCTGTAACAACCTGTGGCCTTGTTAAGCCTTGCTACACAGACAGTCTTCAGCTCCTTGTTCAGCTTCAATTTCCTGTTTAAAACTGAAATAATGTTTTGCTTTAGGATCAGATCTTATTAAGGGATTTTATGGGCAGATCATTCCACTTCACTGGATTCTGCAGGATTGAAGTATCTCTCCATTGCAGACTTCCTATGGAGAGTATATTCAATTCAGGATTTAATTCCCCTAGTTCTGGCACTACTAAAACAAATGCTGTTCCAGAATCTTATTATGAACTTTAAATAAATATTCATTAACTGGACAAGCAACGAATTTAGTTTCCTTAGTTTTCTCACTTTTCTATATATCTGAAAACTATTTTTCCATGTAATGCTTAGAGATAGCTATCCATTTATCATTAACTGTGTTGAGCTGGATGGCGATCTTGGTTTGAACCTTAACAGGAAAGCTTAAATGGAAGAAATGCAGCTCAGAAGACAGTCTTGGTAGGTGCATAACTGAATGCACATACAGAGAGAAAATTACCCTCATGAGTTCAAGTAATTTTTTAAGCATGTTATGGTTCAGCATAGGTACACTGATATTCTTACTGTTGGGCTACAGCACTCCATTCAGAGTGGCCGTATTGGACTGATAAATGAGCACAGAGCTTTGGTATTTCAATTAATGTCTCTGAGTGACGACGTGTGTGTATACATATATATAGAGTGAGATACGTATGTGAGTGTACATAGATATTTACAAATATCTGTCTGCAAAATTCATAGAATCATAGAATGGCTAGGGTTGGGAAGAACCTTAAAGATCATCCTTTTGATCAAATTATATGTGTATTGACACAAACGTACAATCACCATAGCAGAAGAATGTATTTAGTCATCATAAACATTCAGAACTAAGGGTTTCAGCTCCTCATTATGTCACCAGTTCTGCCCATAAGCAATGGGTGGAATTTGGCAGTCTGGCTTCCATGTGTAATCACTCAATCATTTTCACCATAATTGATAATGAATGTTACACTGTAGGTAGAAGCTATTTTTCAACATTTGGTCTTTAAATTCTATGATTTAGCTCCTGTTTTAAACAGACTTCTTCCTTTCATCTATTGAAAAAATTAGTAAGAATGTGTTTTTTAATCACTGGGCTGACATCATTATTTTTCCACCAATCAGCTGTACTTTTTCTGTTTGCAATGAGTAACAAGGCTTTTTTTAGCCTGTCTTGCAAACATTCACTTGCAGATGCACTTACAGTTCTAATCCATTATAAAATACAAGCTCCCCAGTTCCATCTAAGGTCCAATAATAGATGTTTTCAGACAGCATGCTTGAGTAGTTAATTTGGCTGATCTTGATTATCTAGACTGTCTGTCAGAAGGATTCATCAGTATTTCTTTCTACACCTGAATGCTACGTGGTCAGGTTTTTTTCTCATACTAAAAGAACATAAACAGGTTTTTTTTCTTTTTCTACATGAGGTATGTATTGACTGCTAGCAGTGCTGCTCACTGACATGGTAACTTCTTTCACCGGGCAAGAGCACAACCTGCTGCTTGAGTTTGATCAGACTCTGTATTTTGAAGGCTAAGGTCTGCCCATGGTTAAGGCATTTCAGCATGTCTGATTGAGCTGGACTTGGGCTATTAAAAGGTCCATGATTCAATCTATCTTATGACACTACCATGCTTCGTAGAGAGAATGTGCCAAGAACTTGTGTGCTTTGCTGTCCGTACACAGAGTGAACTATGAGTTTTGGGAATCTTTCTTTTGTCATCTTGCCTCCTGTAAGGTCATGCACCATGTAGCAATGAAAAATGAGCATCCTTTGTGAGGTATGTTCTGCTAAGAACATTTGCTGCAGAGTGATCTACCGTGTTGGTAACACTTTCTTTAGTCTGCCCAGGCTGCTGCATATTCTTTTTTATGCTTTCTTCTTCTACAACTGATTTTTGTTTTGGAGTTTGCTTCTACTGAGATCTCATATTCTCTCAGTTGGGTTTTGTTTAGTAGCTTGAAGTAGTGAGGCCAGCAGTGTGTGGAATCAACTGAGAGCAAGGTTTCTTTCTCCTTTTAAGCTTTAGAGATAAGCAGCACCTGTATTATATCCATTCAATTTCTGTCATTGTTTTCTAGATCTAAATCTGTGCAACTGAAGGTCATTGAATTATTTGATGTGTGAATGTGCAATTGTTTCTTCTCACTCTGTTGTTGCTGTTACTGCTAAATAAAGCAGTCTTTCCTTGCTTAAATTTGAGAATCTGTATTACTGCAGTTTGTAACATGACTACAACTGGGTTCCTTCAAATCTGGCTTTACAGATACATAGGCTGGGCTAGAATCACCCATCTGAATCACCTAGTGTGGATATAGTCAGTGGAGAATGCATGAGGAATCTCATTCCTGTATCTGTTATTATTACCCATCTCCCAGTGTTTTGAATCGCAGATGTAACTTTGCACTTGTACAAACCAAAATTTACCTTTTTCTAGAGCAACTGATGTACAGGCAAACACCTCAAAAAAATTGTAATGTACTGAAGTCTAAGGACTTCATTCTTTGGCATTTTGTGCCTAAGGCTAGTTTGTGCTTTTAAGTAACTGCCTGTATAGTTGTTAAGCTGCACTATGGGGGAAAGCAACAAGGAGAGGGAGACCTCAAGGGAGAAGATGTGAGATCTTGTAAAAATTCTATTTTTACATGTAATTCTCCAGACAGAATTCTGTTGCACTATTGAAGCACACCTTTTTGTTCCAGTATAGAATAGTTCCTGTGTATTCACTCCACTGATAGGTATGAACAGACCAAGACATTTATAGTTAACACTTTCAAGTTAGCATTAGGATATTTTTCAAAGAGAAACTATTTTTTCACTTCTTAAAAATTAAAAAATATCCTCTTTTTTTCTCTTTTAGCATTGATGTAGAATATCTTCCTATATAACACAGTGACTCTGGATATATCCAGGTTTCTTGGGTGCTCAGGTAATTAGAAACCATAAATTATTCCAGTTAGGATCTCAGAGTATACAGATGAGATGTTACGAGGTGCTAGACAGGCTCTCCTATAGCTGCAGTAAGAAAAAAGTCAGTGATGACAACAGTGTATTACTGGTACCTTTGACGCTGACAAACTGTTACATGAGAGGGAGCCACAGTGATACTGATGATAACAGGACCATTGCTGGCTTGCTGACAGTCACATGTCAGATAGCTCCAAGTTAGAGATCTGAGTATGCTGAGCTTTTGACATTGTCGTGGGTGGATAGGAGAACTCATGGATTTTCAGACCAAGTCAATCTATCATCATTTTTTTCATCTTACTTTCTATCTTTCAGAGTAGTGGTGCTAAATGCTACTGAGACTTCAGCAGTGCTGAGTGAAGTCTTGTGGTGTTCAGCTAATAGTGTCTATAAGGCAGCTTGGTTATTGAGCTAACCAGAAGCCAGCACTGTCAGGCTTTAATACAGGTTGTGGCCTGATGTGTTCAAACTTCAATGACAGCTCTCTGTTCGCTCCAGAAAACTTCTGAGGTAGTGGAGTGGTTTATATTTTGCTCCCCTTAACAAATAGGTCATAAAATCTTATTTTCTACTAAATCTGAATATGAGTATGGCACAAATAATTTAGCTAATGGTATAATTAAGTGAAAGGAGATGCCAGCAGTCAGGAAGAACAGGAAGTAAACAGTCGTGCAATCCAGAAACTGTTTCATCTTGCCTAAACTAAAACTGGGAGTTCAACAATTCTTTTTCCTTTGACTGATCCTTAGTGCCTACATTCTTAAATAACATATGGACCTCATACCCATGCTTGCCTTTAATTCACCTATGTTTAGGCAAATATATTATTTCTGCTTTGGTTGAGGTTACTGTTAATTGTATCTGAAAAGTCTCTAAATTTGTGTATTATGTGAATGGATGCAGTAAGGGAAATCTTTTCAAATCTGGATCTCAACTATTTGAAAGCATATTTCTCAAGTGTTTCTCAATTCAATAAAATCCTGTATGCTGCTGACCACACATTCAAATGCTGAGAAGCAGAGTGCAAGACCCAGGACTAACAAGTTCATTTTCTTATTTCTTTAAAAATTTATATTTAATAAACTATCTCTCTCTGAACTATGACAGGTTGAGAGAGGGGTTTTATTACTTGTTTTTAAGATGCTTGGACCTAGAGATACATACAAATACTGTGAATAATTAGGCAAATTATTAGACAAACTACTACTACAAGATGCCTGAAAAATAATAATAATAAAGTCCCTGACTGACGTAAAAATAATCTGGTATCTTTCAGACTTTTCTCTTAAAGTTTTTTAATGGTATTTTATAGGCTCAGGAACCTGTTAGTGGTTAGTTTGATATGGGCTTATCTCTGTTTTCATTGAATTAATAACTAAAAAAAGTGCAGTTTCTGCACACGCACATCAAATAACAATCCATAGAGGAAATGGAAGAAAAATCCAAACAGTTTTATGCAGCTTACTGTAACTGATAGTCCTTGGGGTAGGACTGAATAAATAATAGTAGACTAAATCACTTTGTAAACTTGGTTCAAGAAACTTACAGATGATAAAATAAATATCATTCTCTCACAGATGATTTGTTGGCTTTTTTGCCCTTGCTGGGGACGTAAGACATTTAAGTACAGCAACAGAGTTAGTCTGCAGACTACCCAGAACAAACGGGCTTTGTTCTTAGCTTTTAAGTCTGCAGTCTGGTAGGGTAGATGTGCATGACAGATTTTTGATAAATAAATGCATAATAAAATGTGGTTAGACTTTATTTTTCCCCACTATATTGTTATATCAAAAAGAGCATGGCAGGTACTTTAACTTTGCTGTGCAAGGTATGCACGTAATTATTCCTCATCCTTGACTTGTGGTGGCGACATGAAGAAAGGAGTTACTTTTGGTATGAATTTCATCACCTAGCTATCCAACATGTTTTGTTCATTCAAAGTCTTTAACTGTTTTGAAAATAAAATGCAGGGAGGCAGGATTTCTTTGAAGCCTCTGTAGCTGTCATTACCTTCTACTGACCTTATACCCAGGAACTACATTCTTCCCTCCTTCTTACTGCTGCTTTTGTAATACCATTTTATGGGGACTGTCACACACTGAGAAAAGAAATATCTGCATTCCTGTTTTCTTTAGAATTATGCATAAATAAAATTTTAAACAATATGGTGAGGGCGGAACAGATCACTAAAAACAGAGATGGGAGTCAAAACTGCTGATGTCCTAAAATGTTGGCAAGAAGAGCAGGGCAGAGGGAGGCAGAAAGGAGAAGTGATTATCAGGGTGGTGGTCAGAGACAATGGAGGATAAAAATCAGAGCAAAGCCTTTACTGACACAACAGCTGCATGAATGGCTAAATCTATAGTGAGCAAGGGTCTTGATACAGGGTTGAGAATCAAGTGTTAAGGTATCAGGAGAAGGAGGCTGAGAGCTTCAAAGGATGACAGCTGATATTCTGAAGTAAAAGCATTGTTAGGATGAACAGAAAAAGAGAAAATGTAAGACCAAACCAAAGGAAAATAAATGGGTGGTAAGCAGATCAGCAGAATAATTTGGGAATTTAGGAAAAGAAGAAACCTTTCACTTAAGTAGGAGATTAGTATGAGAATTAAAAGAAGGTGGGAGAAAAAAGTCATTGTCATGAGAATCTGGCAACAGAGGAAGTACCTGATTAGGAGATAAACTTGTATTCAGAGGGGGAGATGCAAAAAGCCTTGGATCACAGAGTCTGAGGATTCCAAAGCAAAAGGAAGTGATACAGGTCAAGACAAGCAGAGACTACTGGAGGAGGCTGTCAGGATAGACACTTTGTGATCTGTGTGACTTAATGTGATGTAGAATGAAATTCACTAGCTCAATTCATGTTACTTCACTTTCATTTGTCCTTCATTTTAATTCCTCTCTTTACTCTCTGCTGCTCTTCAACAGATGTTTTTTCTTCTCATCTTACTTTAGTCCAACACTTTCCATTGCCTCAGCTAGAATCTGGGGCCTGCAGAGTTGTTTGGTTGGGTTTTCTTTAAACTCTCCAACAAAGCCTAATGCCATTTTATGATTTCACTTTGTAATTATGGTTTTGTTTTCTTTCTACCTCAGAAAAAAATTACCTTCTTTTCGAGCAATAGTGAGACACTTAACTTTGTATAAATCAAAGCAGGTATACAGCACAGAAGAAGGATCCAGAAACGGCTGTTAGCAGGTACAGAAATCCAGAGTTTAAACATTAAGTAACGTTTCATTGGTAATAGTGAAACTCTTAACTTTTCATAAATCAAAGCCATCCTTTCCAATATAAGTATCCTTTTCATAAATTACTGTTGATATACAGTTAGTCTATTAAATGGTTTGCTTTCGTTCATTGACTCCATCTTTTATGACAAATTATTTTTGTAAGAGACAAAGCTACTTCATTAGCTTCCCAAAATATAAGGCAATATTAATTAGATACTTTTTTTTTCCTTACCAATAAATACTCTATTGCATATTTTGTTGCAGCAAAGTCTTAGTTATGCTGGCTTCTAGCTTTGATTTCAGAAATTACTTTTTTGTATAGAAAAGCAATCTTGGGAAGTGCTGAGCAATTGTGACCTCTGCTGGAAGCCTTAAAATTGGTTCTGATATATAGTAACTACTGGACATTATTATTAGTTTTACTTTAGGCATTAATCTGCAGTGTGCCAGGCACTGTAAAAATGGATTAAAAGATTGCATCTACTCTGAGGAGTTTACAGGATAAATAGAAAAGTAGATAAATAATAAAAGTAAATACAACATAAATGGAAAATACAAATGAAACCAAAGAGGGCATTAGTGGCAGGCCTAGACAATCTGTCTGCCTCTTAGACTGCTTTTGCGCTACCTCTGAAATAGTATAAGATACTGGTGAATAATCACCATGTTTATGGACTATAAATATTCTGGTAAGATAAATACTTCTGACTGATAGTTTGAAAAAATATTCTTCAGGATTCTGTATCATTATTTCTACATACAAAAGTAAAACAGGAGAAAAAAATTCAGGAAGAGATGCAGTATTGAGTTTCTGCTGGAAACAATGACAGTTATATGTGTATGACAGAAGGATCTTTTTATGGAAGTAGCAAGAACTATATCATTATTGATCTGGAATTACTTTGAGCCACCCAATCATGATTTCAACCCACAGTAAATCTTGAAATGCTTGTAACCCCAGTGATTCTAGTTCGAGGCTGTTCTTCAGCATGAAATGTACAATAAAAAACAAATTTCATTTTTATTCTTGGAAAAAGACATTTACATTTGACAATTTACAGTAAAGAATGAACTGATTGTGGAGTCTTGAAAAATGTAAATGAATTTACCACTTTTCTTAGAGTGGAATATTTGCCATCCTGAACATATGGTTCATTAAGGCTTCAGCAGCTTTTACTGTGGTTAAAAACAGGGTTGTGGGAATTCTAAAAAGCAATGCTGTAAGATCTCAGCTCTTGATGTCAGAAGGCCCTGAAGCCAAGGCTGTCTTGCTCTTCCCAGTGCACCCCTGCCTTCTGTGTTGATCAGAAGATCAAGATTTTGGCTAATTTCCAGATTACCTAGGATTTCTTCTTCCTCTTAGGCAGATGTCATATATTCCTAGTTTTCTACTCCAAAGCATTTATCTGCGTAGAGGAGCTCAACATAATTATCATGCTCTAATCCTGATGTAGGTGGATGGATGGGAGCAGGAATTCCACTATGTAACTAATAAAGCTCTTTTTCATTTTGCGGGATGGATTTGTAGATAAAATTAATGTTAGGGTTGTTACTTTTGAATGAGATTCTCATATAAAAATTAGACTACCATCATGCTAAAATGAATTACAAATCAAGAGATTACTACTTTAATTATTAATGTCATTCATTACAGAACGTAAAATTTATAAGGATTTGGCCTACAAGGTATTTCAGACCATTATTATTCTCCTTACAGATTTACTCCTCCTAATGCCCTTTTACTAAATGTAAGGAGCAACTCTAAAATTTTTTGTACCTGTGTCAGTGACACCCTGTGAAGGGAAAGGTGATAGTTGACCTCTTCAGAAAAATAGGACATAGAGAAATTAGGAAGTAATTGCAGTGATCATAATGTCAATTGCTTGATTAAAAAGCTTTATCAGTAAAAAAATTACTTCCCCAAACTCATTTTTATAGGTGATATCCTTTACTAATCAGTAGATGTGTCAAGTGTAGGATAGGAATATTCTTTGCTACAAAGAATAGGGGGGGTTGTTTGCTTGTTTGTCTCTTTGCTTTCAAACTAGGAAAGTGTTCCATGCATTAGTGTCTTACAGGAATGAAGACAAGGGATGTTATACTTTTTGAGATTGCAGTAAGGATCCAGCAAGTAATTTGTCCTTGCAATTAATTAGAGCATAGCAAAAAGTATTCTGTCTTTTCAAAGTGCATATTAAGATGAAACTCCGAACTTTTTGAAATTACACTGGCATTCTACTATGGACTTGAATAGAGAAGGATGTTAGTCCTTGTTTCTGCAAGAATATATGGTTTGGAAGTGTTTTAGAGTTTCTGTAGTAATTTATTAGATCCAGCTTTGAAAATGGAAGTTTCCCAAATCTGAGACTCTTGATTTTACCGTAAGCTTGGGTGCTGAACAGACAAGTAGAATCAAATTAGACCAGCCTAATGAAATACCTGAAATGGAAGACTAATCATGTCAGGCTCCGTTTGGAATTACTGGGGAGAAAAAAGTCTAACTCAGTCTTTGGAGAAGCTCATCTGTCATTGAGTCTAATAGGACTACATGCCCAGCCAGAGTCCATTTAACTGACATGCCTGAATTAGGGTGAATCTGACTCAAAGATAGTAGATGAAGAATGTTCTCGGAGACTTCAAGGCAGGACGTTTTATTGGGATTTAGTAATTAAAATGTTTGGAAATACAGGAACTCAGCTTTCTCATAGTCATAGGGTGCATACTCCAAAAAGGATCATAGGTTAGGTTTTGCCACAAGCTGTAAAGATAAGCTTGCAGATGAGCAACTGAAAATGTTATTTTTCTATAAAGATGTGCTCTCAAATTGTGAGCAGCTGTACTCGTTTAAATCCAAGAAACTACAAAGTCTATATAAAGTCTTAATGAAGGCCTAAATATTCAAAGCACCTCTTGTGCATTATGTTAACATTTTTGCAACGGTGGGGGTGAAATATTCAAAATTGAGGAAGCTTTGCCTAATGAGAAGTATGAGACAGATTTTAGCTAATAAATAACTCAACTGGCATTAGACTCTAAGCAGGTGAGAAGGCAAGGTGTAAGGAAATGCACTTCTCAGCTTGTGGGTAGATTGCCTGAAGCCGAGTGCTGAAGGCAAAAAGTACAGACTAAGTAATATTTTATACATGATACTACTGTCTCCAGTTCCAGTAGATTCTTTATTACATTAGTATTCTGAGTCCTCTGCACTTCCTTTGTGGAGGAAGTGCTCTCTAACTTTGGCAGCTGCAGTTTTCCAGCTTTCAGCCAAATAAAAAGGGAATGCAAGAGAAAAACGTATTTATTGTATTTCTGCTGCTGAAGAGCCAGCAGAGGGAGCTTAAGTAACAAACCCTCTTCCCAGGGCTTATTAATAATACAAACTGTACATAAACAGAAGTCTGCCATGATAACCTATTCCCTGTAGGAAGCGGGATGAAAAAGAATCAGTAACTGTTGAATGGAAAAGGATAGGATCAGTAGGGAAAGGAAACTTTCTAGTAGGAGAGAAGTACTAAAACTAACAGCAAAAAAATAGTGACTTAAAATGTAGGCATCTCCATCAAACTTTTAGAGAATAAGTGGTATTTTTATTTACTTTTCTCCATACCTAAGAAACTTATAATTGATCTTATTTGCTTTTGCTTTTTCTTTATCAGTGCTCAAATTTTTTAAAAGCAAAATATTGATGACTTAACTTACATACCGTTGGCATACAGGTGCTGGGGTTTTAGGAAAAATACTTTAGGATATGTTTGCGTTGTGCTTTTTAATGCAGTACAGAGCCCTCAGGAGGGCAATCAATACTGTAGAAAGTAGAGATGAACAAACAGGAAAATAATATCTATCTCTTCTTCAAGGAGCTACATAAGGTCACTCCACTGTCTTACTTTTTCAACTGTGGTGAGCAAATACTGTCCTCTAGGATTATTTGTGCCATGATTTAATCACAGCTGATAACTAAGCCTCTTGCTCACTCCCCACCCCTAGTAGGGTAGGAGAAAGAATCAGAAGAGCAAAAGTGAGGAAACTCGTGGGTTGAGATAGAGACAGTTTAAAAGGCAAAGCAAAAGCTGCACACACAGGCAAAACAAAACAGGAATTCAGTCATGACCTCTCATGGTCAGGCAGGTGTTCAGCCATCTCCAGGACAGCAGGGCTCCATCACAGGTAACGGTGGCTCGGGAAGACAAAATGCTGCTACTCTGAATGTCCCATTCCACACATCACCAGCAGCTTTCCATGCTGAGAATGATGTTATGTGGTATGGAATTTCATTTTGGTCAGTTGGGGTCAGCTGTCCCAGCTGTGTGCCCTCCCAACTCCTTGTGTACCCCCAGCCTCCTCGCAGGTGGCGTAGAGTGAGTAGTAGAAAAGGACTTGACGCTGTGTAAGCGCTGCTCAGCAGTTATAGAATATCCTTGTGTTATCAACAGTCTCCAGCACAAATCCGAAACATAGCCCCATACTTGCTACTATATAGGAGTTTAACTCTGCACCAGCCAAAACCAGCACAACTTGTCAGAGCAGTGACAGAGCTACGTCAAGTGTAGTTCAATTTGTATGTCCGGACGTACCAGATTTCCTGTTCATCTGGGGAGACTAGTGCAATTGTTTTAAATGTCATGAGCATAGCATCTTGTTTCAAATGTATTAAGTTTTCACTATTGTTGACATCCTTGAGGAACATAATTTTGGGAAAGGATGGAAGGATCTGGAAGAGACATGAAAAAGAGTCACAGAAGTGTTCTCAGGTGATTTTTTTTGTTGTTGTTTTGAAAGATGTTTTTGTGCTCAGTATTTATGGCAATATCTTTGTTACAGGAAGGTTGGGGATTTAATCAAGTTATTATAACAAAGATTTACTAGGAGTTGGTGGCTTTCTTGAAAGACTACTTAATATTGAATAAGAAGTTTCTAATAACAACCTGTTAGAACCCAGTATTGATTGTACAGGGTGTTGCAGAACTGTCCACTGAGGACATTGTGAAATGATGTCCTCTCACCTAGTTTCTTTCACTTGAAGCATATTATGGAACAGTTACTGAAACAAGTGTCAGTGATCTATGGACTTGTGGATGTATGGTTTATTTCCAGCTACACACACACATTTATTTCATGTTGGCACTTCTAAGTGCATAGGTTGGAGGTGTTCTGGTTGAAAATATGCAAGCCTTTCAAGTGATGCACGCTGTTCTGATTTGGTTTTCAGCTCTGTAAATAGATTTGGTTTATGGCTTTGATAACGGGAAGGTAGACCCCTCAATAAAAATTTTCTGATACCCTTTTGTCTTCTTATGGGTCAATACACCACTTGGCTGCCTGCCTTTTAGCAACCAACCAATCAATCAATCCCTTTCAGAAAAGACTTAGACTAATTTCCCATTTGCTGTGTACTTAATAATTGGCCCTATTCGTTCCAGAGTCAAGATTTTTTTATTTTGCCAAGGTGATGATCTCTTTCCAGTAATCCTAAAATGTCATCTTGTGGCTAATACCGGTTATGATTTTAAATCTTACAGTGAAACCATACCCTAGCTTCAAAGTTCTATGGATATTGATAAAATCAATTTTGGGAGCCAAGATTATTTTCTTTTAACTGAGATTGCATCACTGGGATTTACTTTGGAAATAACTGATCATAGATAATAACAAAAATCTACTAGGAAGTTCATAATCCATTTGGAAGCTACCGATAGGTTGTTTTTTGGGTTTTTTTAATGGTTAAATGGAGTTATATGCCTTAGATTGCAAGAAAAAGCAAGTCATTACAAAGTATTAGATCTTTGAAATGTTCATCTGATTGCTGTATAATCTTATTTTTCTGGTTTAATGAAAGAAATGAAATATTTGCAGATGTGAAATAGTTAAATAATAACACTATCCCAGGATAACAACTCAAATACAAACTATCTTAAATTAGCTCAGAGCATCCAAGCTTGCTCAGCTCCACAATCAAACTGATGTCCTTTCTAAGGGCAGTAAGAAACCAGTTTAAGAATTTGACTGAGTAAAGTGCAACTTCTTGTATCAAGCAAAGGAATCCAGGTCTCTCTCAAAGAAGTTTTATCCAAGAGCTTCGAAAAATGGGGTAGGGAGGACCTTGGACTATGCTGCAGTATTTTTTTCTCAACACTTTTTCAATGGCACTTCTATTGCCATTTGAAATTCTTTTGATATAAACATTTATTAGTAATAGAAATATATTTTTACATTAATTAAGATTTTAACTGTTTTTAAGTTTTTTTTTTCTAGGAAATAAAACTTTTCTGCCTTAATCCTAATTCGGATCTGTGACATGCTCTGGAAATCTGAAATTTAAAATCCTTCTGTTCTCTACATTTACATGTAAATCACTCACTGAATGTATCACCTAGATTGTGGGCTTCTTCCTGTGAAATTCTTGGAAAAGAGACATACATTATTTCTGCTTGATGCAGGATCCAAAACTATTTTCAAACAAGTAAGATGAAATTTCATCTTGCTTGAATGTGAAACAGTCCATTTGACGTGAAATGTACCATTTTATTTTCAGACACCTATAAAAAATTAAAGGGAATAAATAGTTAGATTCATAGAAATGAAGTTGAATTTCCACTTTCTTATATATCAGGTTTAGCCTTACAACTTTTGGGCTGTACAAAAGCAATCCTAGTTCAATTTCTTTTTCTTCCTCATGGATTTGAACAGCTATCCCCTTGTTCCAGTATAATTATCACACTATGAGTGTTTTGGACTTCGGGAATTATGATAGTTTTGTGCCCACTGTCTCCTATTGGTAGTGTTCTACTTTAGTCATATAGACAGTAGATCTGTTTCCCACCTCCCATTGTAACTGGTTTGGTGCCATGATATTTGGTTATTATCTGCTACTTCAGCGAGGTCTTGATGACTACCTGATGTGCTCACAAGAGATGGAACAATACAGCAAGAGCATCCTGATGGCTGGAGAGAGGTCTCTCTGTGAGACTTTGTTTTGCCTGAGCTGCGTAACACATGGATTTCTTGCAGTCACAAAGACTGTTCTGACATCCAATGTTCACCCAGTCCGTGATTAAACAGCATTGCAGAATCTCTGTGTAGGTGTCTCAAACTAACATAGCTGCTGCAAGGGTCTAACAGAACAGCCTGTACAGTGTGTTGTGCTGTCTGAAATTCTGTTTTCTTACAGTGTATTTGTGCATGTTGTAAAGAAATCATTCCTTCTAAACTGTCCTCGCAGAGGTCGATGACAATGCTGTAAATGTATCTAAATTGTTTCTTTTTTTCTGACTTTCTGAAATTAAATCAATGTAGATGATAATCTCATGCCTGAAAGTGAACGAGGGCTTGAGTCAGAGTTAGCAATGTGGCTTCAGTAAGGAAAATGTTTGTGGTAATGTGCAGTGTATTCAAAACTAGTACTTAGAATTAGCAGAAGGTAGTCACTTTATAGATTTAAATTAGAACTGATACCGAGTCTGCTCCTCATATGTCTCTATGACTCAAGTGTTGCATCCTCCAAATTTTGGGCTATCCCCAGCATGCCCACAGATGGTGGGAGGTAGGAACTGTGTGAAGTTTTATGGTGCAGATGGATACACCAACAATAGTGAAACCAGCTGAACTGTTTCAGTGATCTTTGTACTGTTTGTACTTTGTAAAGCAGACCTAGGCATTTTGAAGTTTTCCATGAAAGAATATTCAAAGAAAGGCATGTAACTGATTCTTTGTAACACGTTTCTATTTTCTTCATGATCCAAACCAAATCCGGTGCAAAGCTGTGTTAAATACCAAGTTGTTCGAGTACATGCCAATATCTGATGAGCTTTCTTGCAAGAAACCACAAATGGACTTAAAAGGAAGAAGCAAACTTCTCTCCCTCTCTTTGGTCTCTTGTTTTAAACTAATGGTGTGACCTTTTAAGAGGTAGGGGCTGTAAACCTGAAGTATTCACTATGGTTTATAGCACCAAGATTTTGAGAAGTCGTGCATGTTCTTAGGTCTTCCTGTAATGAAAATGCTATCCCACATTTATTTATATTGCAGAGACATGCTAACTTTAACATTTCTTTATGATGTCACCCAAGACATCTTCTGCAAGTGTGCAAAATGTATATTTATACCATTCTTCATAATCTGGCTATTGAGATGCTATGAAGTAGAAGCATCATAATTCCACATTACTCTTCTTTTAAATCAGTTACAAGTCTTCAGAAAATATTTAAGGGGGTTTTGTCTGTATGATTTTGTTGTGGGTTTTTTAATTGAATCTGACCCAGGGACAAAAAGATCTATTCTCATCTCACAAGGAATTTGCAAATCCTTCAGGCACAGGATTAATTACCACAACTGTTTTCTCATTGCCCTCCATAATCCAGACACTCTTTTACAGTTTATACAGATAAAACAGATAAAATTCTACTCCTAGAATGTTCTACTCATATAAACACAGGTTATTACTGTGATTTACACCCACGTAACAAATATTTTATTAATATTGATACCATGTTGAACATGGTATTAATTACAAGTTCTCTGTACTGTACACTGTGGGTTTTTCATGCTTGACTCTGTGCATCTTTCTGGCAATCAGTACTGCTTTCCCTGTGATCCTCGAGTATCACATTTTTGTGGGTTAGCTGATACAGATTATTCCCTGTATCGCACACATGATCAGGTGCTATCAGCTCAGACCTAGTATGCCCTGAAGTCAGTCAGAAGTCTTAAATTGACGAAGTTCTTACACACATTTTTTTTTAGAATGGAATCTCATTTCTTTCCAATTTTAGGTGTTTGAGTTGATAATATAATGCCTGGAAAAGTGTGTATGGTCTACCACAAGTAGTCAACACCATTTTAGCTTAAATAAGTGTGTCATTTTAATGTGAGGGGTTCTGAATGAATTCCAGTATGACAAAACTGTGTGTTGGTAAAGGAGATTGAGTCTAACTTGTATGTTGTGAATGTTCCTCACACTTAACTCTGCCATAAGTCTTGTTTCAGTTATTTGTTGCAATAAAGCTATTGAGGTTAACCTTTTTATGACTTTTATGATGAAATGTGTTTCAGTATCACTGAATAACTCTGTGGTCTAAGTAATTATTTCTAGTTAGTAGAGGTCCTAAATAAGTCTTGCGGCTGACTATGGAGAACCCATTTATTCTAGGATGTTACCTCTTCTCCTTTCTTCCAGCTTTCAGATAAAACTAGAAATGCATTAGACAGTTTCCTTTGTATTGCTCTTCAGTGTCAGGAATTGCTGTGGTGGTTACAAGATTGTTAGTTAACTATCTGTATCACTGAAACAAAGAACAGTCCATTTGAGACTTACCTTAAGGCTTAAGCTGATAGTATGAAATTGAATCACTGTGTCTCTTGCTCTGTGCAGAGAATGAGGATCATAGCACAGAATAAAGTAGGGACCATAACTTTAAATGCATGTATGTACATATGTTCAGTCACCTGTCGTGGTTCAAGCGCAGCCGGCAACTTGGAATCACGCAGCTGCTCGCCTCCTCCCCCCTCCCCTTCCTTCCTCCCCCCGCTCCCCGAGCGATGGGGCCTCCCCGGGGTGAAGAAAACAGCTCTCCAATAACAAAGGTATAATACAAACCACTACTGCTACCAATAATAATGATAAGAGAAATAACAAGGGGAGAGGACACAACCGCTCACCACCCGCCAACTGATTCCCAGCCCGACCCGAGCAGCGATCTGGGCCTCCCGGGTGGCTCCCCCCAGTTTCTATACTGGGCATGACGTGCTGTGGTATGGAATACCCCTTTGGCCAGTTTGGGTCAGGTGTCCTGTCTCTGCTTCCTTCCGGCTTCCCCTCCTCCCTGGCAGAGCATGAGACTGAGAAAGTCCTTGGTCAGAGTAAACATTACTGAGCAACAACTAAAACCATTGGTGTTATCAGCATTGTTCCCAGACTGAAAGTCAAAAACACAGCACTGCACCAGCTACTAAGAAGGAGAAAAAACAACTGCTGTAGCTGAACCCAGGACACCTTCTCAAAGAGCGTAAGGATGTGTAAACAAAAATGCCTGAAGCCAGTTTGCTATTCATATTTTTCTACATACTGAAGAAGGGAGCATTGTGTGCTTGACCTGCAGTAGTGAATCTAGCAGGGAACACAATTCATCTGTGAAATTATTTCATAAGGTTTCCATCAAAACTACAAGGTAAAGCTTGACACGTTTCTATGTAAGTTTTTCAGCTTTTACCCAACAATCCCAGCTGGATGCAAATATCTTCTGGTTTATTGTCCTTGAGCTTTGTGGTGATCTGGTACTGCCTCTGCTTGTATTGAAGTACATTGTGAGTTGGGTGGCTCTGCAAGCAAGTCCAGTTCTTCCTTACTGAATTTTACTTGGTATAGTGCCTTTGGAAACAAAGCAGGGCTTCTGACATATGAGTGAAGTCCAGCCCCAATACTTCACTTTGAATGTCCTCTTCTGTGTTCGTGCACTGCTAAAAACTGA
Organism: Nestor notabilis; assembly: GCF_000696875.1. Taxonomy (NCBI): domain Eukaryota; kingdom Metazoa; phylum Chordata; class Aves; order Psittaciformes; family Psittacidae; genus Nestor; species Nestor notabilis. The sequence continues at coordinate 61,819 of NW_009916198.1, read as the reverse complement.
TGCTTTGTTTTGGTGCTAACAGATAACATGTGTGACAGTACATTTTCTTTTCATCTTAACACATTGTGCAAAACAAAACAGGAATTACTCATTTATGAAGTAATTATTGTGGTGAGAGGGACCAAACACTGGTTTATAAATAAAATTTTCTGTTTCCTTTAATTTGCTGAAAAAATATGTAAAAGTGCATCTCTAAACATATTCATAAGGTTTAAGTTTCTTCTGGGAAAACAAATTACAATGTTGCCTGTTTTCCCATTGGTGACATAAGGGTGTTTAGAGGAATTCTATTGAAAATAAATCTTTATATAAATGGGAATTCATATGTGTTGCCATGTCTGGGTAAAGGCATAACTAAGTTTCTACATTTAATCAGAATCAGCAGTTCAAAAGGAAAAAAGGCATTTTGGTGTTTTATCATATTCAAAGTTTTATTTTATTTATTCTTACTGTCTATTAGATCTGCTAGAAGTTATTGTCAAATCTATTAATCTTTGTCTTTTTCAGAATGTGTATTTACAGAAATTATTGTCCAAATAAAATTGGACCATTTACACATTCAAACATAGACAGCGTCTGTAAAGCTCTGTCACACAACACACTTGGATCTGTTTCTTCCTTCTAGCTGTAGACTGTAGTTGTCTAAAGATTTATGGAATCCATTCTTGGCATGGATAGATAAGCAATAAAAAGGTATGTGAAGAAGATAACAGCTTTTCAGAACAGTTTTGGAAGAAATTTCTAAGCAGACAACTTAACCTCCAGGAAGGATCCAGTTAATCTTCCCTGTACCCTCACGATGTTATCAGCCTAATGAAAGCCATATCCTAAGAAATCTTCCCCCCGGCCTTGCAGAGGGCTTGATATGAATGGGAAAGCATACAAGTAAAACATTGCTCAAGGATGTGTTCTGCATGTAGCCTGTGGCCATTAAAAACTTAATAATATTTTATCAATTATTAAAATGAATGCTTGTCATATGTTTTAAGAAAAAGCCAGATCAAGGCTTTCTTAAAAAGCAATGAGAACACACCCAAACAAACAAAACAAATCCAAGTAAATCACAGTGATCTCTTCTGATACAACTTCTCAGCCTGGAAAAATCAAGGAGACCTCTGATAGCTACTTATTTTTTGCTCATTAAATTTTACTCATTCCTCTGACCCAGGATCTGCCAGTAGAGATTTCTTTAATCTTCGTTCTGAAATGAAACAATGGAGAACAGACCAGATTTAACATTTGTCATGTTTTGAACCTCAGAGTCAGCTCAGTTCCCACCTTATTTTTCCCTATCTACTTTCCCTTGCTGCAGCAACACTGACTACTTCACTGCTGTGGCTTTTTTGGGAGAACAGCCTCTTTTCCACCTAAGGAATGCATAGTACAGTGTAGCAGTGCTGAGTACGTTGGGCTACCCAGGCAGATTCTTCCCTGGACTGACACCAAAGGTCACTGTAATACACTGCTTATCTGTTCCTGTGGCACTGCTCTAAAGGCTTGATCTAGGGTGAAGGTAAGCTAGGTGTCATGTCTTTTCCCATTTCTTGTTTTTCAGGAATTGGGCACACGCTGCTGCCTGCTTTGTTTGAAAATGCAGGCAAGATTTTCTTCAGTAGGCTTCAACAAAAGGTCTTAATCCCCCAAATGAGAAAACACTAGCCAAGGAGTCCTTTTGTGCTGTATGAGAAATTATTTCTAGATGAATCAAAACTACATTTTGGGACTGAACAATGTAATAGGTATGAAAATCACATGATATTTTTAAATGCTTGACAAAAGCATTTAAAAAAAGCTTTCTTCAAGGGTTGCTCAACTATTTTAGCTTCTCCGTCTTCTGTTTTAACTCCACCCCTTAAAACTTAGAGAGGCACTCACTTTAGTTAACTGCCTGGAGGGCTTTCTAGTCTTCTGGATGTTACTGGTTGATTTGTTTTTACAGAGAGGAGCAAGTATATTTAAATGAACTCAAGTCCCAAGAGTTTGAAAAGACAAAATTTCAATTTAAACCTAAGAAAATACGATGCCAGGCATTAATAAAGCATTAGTTGGATAATATAAGGTCTTGATTTAATTTTCTACTAGAAGCTCTGTATAACTATGCATGAGTATCTCATCACTTTTCTGACTATGGAACACCATCCCAGGCACTTGCGTAATCCAGCTGAGGGAGTGCACTGTAAGAACCTCCAAACTCTCTGAACCTGATAATTCCCCTGGAGTTTTAGTCTTTTGTGAAATGCTTCGTATATAATTTGCATGTCACACATGCATGTCATGCTCGTGATGGTTACATTATATGTTCCTAAAAGGGATAACCAGCTAGATGTCTTGTGATATTTTACTGACACAATTTAGTAACTATCGTAAGATGACTGTTAATTAGGTTTAATATGTTTCCATTATCACAAAAAGATCTGAGCTATTATAGATGGATAGAACTACTGCTGTTAGTAAGAAGACAGGCTATTTTAGTGAAATCTTTCTCAACTTCTAGATGATAGAAAGTGTGCATACCAATCATTTGAAAGTCTGAAAGACTGAGATTTGTTTAGTTTGGGAACAGCTGATTAGTTGTGCTTTCTTACCATTTTTGTGGGTAAGCAAGACCTGAGTAACGGGTAGTAAGATCTATTTTTAAGACTTTATTTTGTAGATATGTAAAGACAAAAAGCCTAACTTAAATCGGTGTTTAGGATATTAAGAAGCTTCTCCCTCTTTCTAAATTTCATCAGTGCTTTTTTCTTTTCCAGAAGCCTGTCTGGAAATGTACCATTACTCAAGTGTACTCTGCTGCTTCATGGTGCTCCCTTTCTGTTGGTTACCAGACCAGAGTTCTTACTGCATTGTAAGTGTTTTGTTTCTTGTTCTAGCTTTCTCCTGATGAAGGAATAATGGATATAATCATAAGATAAATATCAGCCCAAAGATAATTATGAGCCCAATATATGGAGTTCAGCTTCAGTAAATGAAAAATATTCTGCGTGATGTATTTTACCTCCACCTGGCAAAAGCACTTTAAAAATTGTACATGCCTTCTCAAGCCTAGAACACTGGTTCTGAGCACAGGGAGTGTTTGGGCATAAGTGAGAAAATGGCAGAGAGAGTGCCCATTTTCTGATTCTTCCTGCAGAGTAGAAGCCCATCTTGCTTGTGGAGATGAGCACTCTTTAGATGCACACTGCGCCAGCCCAAAGGGTTAGATGCAAATAAATGTTCACCCATTAACTTTGTACTCCTTGAACGATGACTCTGAAGTGTTCCTTGGCTTGAATTTCCTTTTTGCCAAATAATCTTCATTTTCAGGTTATTTCTGATATATACAGTAAATTAACGACGGTTGTGATTGACAGTGTTCACATGCTCAGGTAGATTTCTAACTGGTTGACATGGTTTGCATGCTGCATGGCTTTGACTGAAAAGTGACATGTTAAATTCATTGTTTCTAAATGTCTGTTATCTGCAAATCTCCTGTGTTAAACCAGGCTTTCTGAGAAACCAAGAGATATTTCTGAACCAAGAACTCTGAGAAAACAGTTACTGATAATTTTAGATGAATGATTTAGAAATGAATTATGCAACAAAAAATAAATCTTTTTCTTCAATGTTTTGCATTTAACTTCTTTAACACTAAAGTTTTAAACCTTGTGTGAGAATGTGATGAGATTCTGCTGAAAGTCATTAGCAATGGTATAACAATACTAAAATTATTAATGTCTAGCTCACAAAGTTAAGTGAGCTAGACCTTGAGTTCAAAGAGAAGATGTGGTTTTAATGTAAATTAAAACAGGTTCTTACTGGCCACTAATCAAGTGTTTACCTGTTTCCATTAAAACCACATTGAATTTAATCAGTATGCTTTCTAATGCATGCATTTCTCCCTAAATAAGAAGTGTATTTGTCATTAATATTTAAATTGGATTTTAAATCCATGAAAATTTAATTTAAATAAAATGAGGTGTTTTTTCAGGGTCGAAAGTTAGTGTCTCCAAGTTCTGTTCAACAGTTGTAAACTAAATTTGAGAGAGGGTTTTTACCATTCAGGATTAAATGTTTTTAATTGCAGAAGACTTAAATGTAACTACAGTTTATGTAATGTTACATGTAAATAGTAAGTTTTAGTTTCTTGTAGCTAAGTAAAACTGCTACTGGCTGAGAAATTGGAAGAGTACAGAGTATTTTAAATATAAAACATGTATGTAAGGCAGTAAATGGGAAGACATGCTTTGCACTACTCAGTAACTACTGAGTAGGATATAGGAATAGTTTTCTTTATATATAATTCTGTCATGATATGTTCTTAACTTTTAAATACACATGTAATATAAACTCCACCTTCATTTCTGTGATTCCCATTATTATCTTACAGATCTTTTTAATTTCCAGCTTGTTTGTTTTTAATAATAATAAATAATTGAGTTCTCTACAGTGGTATGAGTTAAGAAACCAGACTTTAATCAAAAGTTTCAATTAATTTTACTCTGAGTAATAGGGTTGTCTTAAACAAAAAAACCCTTATGCTTGCTTATTTGTTCAATTAATTGGTTACTGTGAATCCTTCTTGAAAAACTGGGCATGTGTAGAGTCTCAGCCTTCATTGTAGGTTGCTTTTCAGTTTATTGATAAATAATTCCATTCTTGCTACTTATCTCTTTATTGTTCAGACACTTGTGCTCCAGTTATTTTCTGATATTTTGTAGACATTCTTGATTCACACTTCTTTTTTTTACTGTTGATTTTTTCATATGTAGACAGGTTTTGAAACAAAACTTCGCTTGATTTTATTGCTTTGTTTTAAAGTGAGCTCAGGCAATTGAAGCTTGAACTGCATATTTGGTTCAAGTGATATAAACCAAACAAATCAGTGTGGAAGAATTATCGCTTTTAGTATTAACTACTGAAAAATTTTCACAGATCTTAAAGCAAGTGTAATAGATGTGCACATACAATACATATATGTCTTCTTAGTCGACTTAAGTCTTACATTAACTTGAGTGCAGTACACATCCAGTGAGATATGGGCCAGCTTTTTTTGGTGTATCATTAGTGCTGACAATAGAAAAGGCAGCAAAGATTTGAGTCAAGACTGTACTTACAGGGTTAGAATTCCTGGTGTTTGACAGCAGTGATGCCATTGTCAAGTCTTCATATACACCAAATATCTGAGGGAAGAATCCCCTTCATGAGTTGTGGTGTTGGGCCTCATTTTGGAAGACACCGCTGCAGGTAGCTTTATTCCCCCTTGGACCAGGTTTTCCCTGCTGTTCTGGCAGCTGCCAGGATTGGGCTTGGTTTCTGGTGTACTTCAGAGCATTAGTGCTTGAGCAGAGAGAATTAGTTAACTGAACCTAATGCTCCTTATACAGACGTCCATGGAAAAAAAGCTTGCATATGTTAATTTCTGCCAATGCATATTATACATATATAAACACACAAAAATGCAGCATTTCATGCTATAAATAGAAACCAGAATACAAGGAAGCAAGGGGTTGGCAAATCATGAATAAGTTAATAATTTTATCTTCCTTAGCAATTTAGAGCACGTACTCTCACAACTTATCCTGTCTCTTCGCAGTAAGCTGAACAGACCACTGTCAACTTCTTGTGAGTAGTTGATGTTTTAAGACATTTGAAGTAAAGCACTTAGTAAAATCCTGGTTCTGTTGAAGTTGATTTGACAGGTATCATGGACTCAGATAAAACCAGAAAGACACCCCTATTTTTCCAAAACCAGAGCTATGTTCTCTGTTGATTTATTTCTATTTGGCCTTCCAGGTTTATCTCAAATAAGCTAGCAGCGATGGATTTGTATTGAAGATGTGGTAATGTTCATGTTCTCTAAACAGGCATAGAAGTGCACATGGGAAAGGCTTTCAGCAGGCTGGTTATTATCACTTGTCACTGTCACAGAGGGTCTTGTATTACTCTTTAGTCACTGAGTCAGTTAACTGCTGCTGGGAGATGAAGGGTTGGATATAAATGATGTAAATGTTCATGAACAGATGCATTGTACCGTGATACTGGCTGTCACTCAAATTCACAGAGTGTAGAAAATGTTATTCCTTGCTAACAGAGCATGGTTTCAGCAGTTTGAGGGGCTTTTTCGTTGTTAAATGCTAATGCCTTTTAACAGACATGATATATACTGAAGATGTTATCTGAGGAAAAAGTAGCAGACACACGCAGGGACAGACTTTGAGAAAGGTCATTCACACTACAGACAACGAAATCTTGAAAGCCATGGAGTTGAAGGCAAAATTCGCGGAGGCTTTAACATAACCAAAGTTTCACTCTTGGTTCTTAACCTAGATACTTGCTACTTCCAAGTTTTCACATGTACTCTCTCCTTCCTTGTCTTTCCTTTCAACAATGGTATTTGTGCATCTTTGGCATAGAGCAATACAGTTGCTTCCGTTCTGTGGGTAAAAGATTTGGGAACAAGTGGTCTAAAACCCGCCCATTACAGTGTGGGAACAAAGTTTTATTTATTTGTCTGTAAGGGCTGTTTTCCCTATTGGCCTGAGTGCTTGAATGAGAATTTTTCTCCTTCACAGCTGTCATCTGTTCAAGTGCTTTTACTAATAAGTTTTCTTTACTTCATCCTTAAATTCACCTGTAGGCATCTTGCCTTAACTTTTCTGATTTCACTGTTTCGTTTTTAGCAAATATAAGCCTGCCTTATTTAACTTGTAATCATGCTCTTTGTGATAGGTTTCACCTTTAAATATTATTTAATTTCTATTTTTATATATATACAAAAATAAAAACATCTTGCTTGCATAAATCAGTGTTCTGAACCTGACCATTGCCTTGTTGTAGATACTGTGTGATTAGAGAATTGTGATTTGGTAGCATTGCTGTCGCTTTGTACGGTTAAGTATACCTGTTTGTAATTCAGTGCAACATAGGCATTTGTTTAGTACCTGGTTTAGCATACAGGTGGTAGCAAAGCACTTGGTTTGGATTAGTATAGGCTCTAGCCCACTTCTTGCTGAAATATTTGCTCTATAACATCTATAAAAATCCTCTTTAATCAGTAGTTATATCACCTGACATTCTTAAATTCTAAAGCATTTTACCTCCATGGTCATAATATCAGAACTGGCCAAAACTGGATAGATTTCCTCCACTGGCAGAAAGGATGGTATAAGAATCAGACAAGGCATGGGAATGGACAAGTAAGAATATTCTTGTGTTTCTATTCTTGAATACAATTATTAATCTCTAGCTTCTGACTCATGTATCCTTCAACAAAAAGAAATATAAACGTGGGTCCATTACTTTCTTATGTAACAGTTAGTTTTCAGACTATTCCAAATATATTTAAGAAACAAGAAAATGCTCCCTATTTGCTTTATTTTTGCTATTTAAAGCAAACAAACAAACAAAACCTGGAAACTACTCAGGAAAAGAACCCTCGTGCGTCAGAAAATCCTACCAAGTTGAAAGACAGAGAAAGAAAATAGCTTCAAAACTATTTTCAGTGTTGAGAAAAGGAACATTGGATTTTATAAATGATTCTTGTAAATACACCTTCCCCGTCCCAGTGATTGTAATTTGGTTATTCTTATTGACTGCTTTACTACAGTTGTATGAGGCGTAGGAGATGCCTAATGCAATCATAACTTGCCATCTAGTGGCATGTTTGTGAATTACCACAGTTACATTTAAATTCAGTTAAGAGTTACGTGCATTTCTTTAGGAGAGGATTCCTGTTTGCCCCTTCATCCATCCCACATGGGGAAAACCAGCTCCTAGACCAGTGCTAGATGCTATTCTATAGCATCTAGTAGAGTGAATGTAGATGGTATAAACAGCTGATATATGACTACTGAACTTGTGGTAGAGAAAACATGAGACCTATCAATAGATTAAACAGGGATACCAGACACAGCATTATACTTTGCAGTCATAATTTTAATTTAATTATTTTTACTTAGTAATTTTTTTTCGTGTTGTATAGAATACTCCTTTGCTTTTAGAGTAATGCAACAATGCTGGTTGCGTTGTAAATTACTCTTACTTCTATATCATTAATTCAAGTGACAGCATTCAAATAAGGTAGTTTGCAAACAGGAAGACAAAGAGTACTTTCAAGAAATGTTCTGAAACTGCTTAGTATCTGGTGCAAATCTCCAGTAATGCATTTGAGTTTACATATAATAAGAACAATGTCATTTTTGCCCAAAATAAGCTACTTTATCCAGGGAGTGGAAAAGAAATTCTCTGTTGCAGGGAATCCACAGTCTTTTTATCATCTCTTCAGACTGAAAGGTACACTTGTGTCCTGTGTTCTTGCTTAATAATTGTCCTATAATAATTGTTCCCATGTTCCATTGTCCTATAATAACTTGTTCCCATGATTTATGACATCTAGCTAATAGAATATGCCAAAACACAACTTGGCACAGAAACTCTAAACCTTGGAATTATTTTTGTTCAAACAGAAATAAGGAGTAAAATATAGCAAAAGTGCTCACCAAGGTGAGGTGAATATAGACTTCAGCGGCAGTTAAAAAATACAACTTCTATCATTACTGTTAATCAGAGTGATGTATATACAATATGCTCATTACACTATATAAACTTAACTCACTCTGTAGCTTCTTGCTGTCCTTAGTACAGAAAGTGGAAGATAACTGGTGTCTGGAGCACCAAAAATACTGTACTCAAGGGCTGAAATTATAAGAGAACATTAGGCACTCTCCCAAGAATGGAAAGCCAGCATTTCTAACAAGGCCCAAAAGGCAGTAGTGTTGATGTGCATATGGCTATACCATGTTGCAGCTCCTTTGAAAGAAAATAAATATTTATTAAATTGCAGCCCTGAGATATGATCAGTTGAATATAATTTAATGTACAGAACAAGCTGTTAAATTACAACTGGCCACTTCTAAAACCTAAACCACCTAGCTTTTAAAGAGCTGATAACTTTAGATATTTAGTAAGACAGATGTGTATTCAGTTGTTTAAAGGCACTGTGTATTATTGGAGCCTACATGGATGTAGTGACATATGGTTTAGGGATTCCTAATAGCAACTTCACATTAAGAAAAGTACATTGTTCTGTTTTCAGGAGGGGAGATGGGCAGGAGGCTTGCCTATAACTTGGCCTCAGATAAGTTGTGTCCATCACAAAATTTTATCTGTTTGAGTTCAGACTGACTTTGGCTTCAAATCTGTGTTACAGAAGTAGCACTTAAAAGTGTACAGGGTTTGGATGTGCATCTATAATGTGGTGCTGGCTGAAGATCTGTGCTACAGACAAGACATGCACGCTCATTAGGAGAGAAACTTTCTGAACTGTGATGATCAAATATGTGGTAGCTCAACAGGGGCCCAGCTGGATGCAAGCAAGGCTTTGTAAGAAGAGAAAAAAAACCTGTTGTCCTGAGCTGCAACTGAAGCTTACTAAATACGTAATGGATTCTGCTTCTTATTAACAGAATTATAGATGTAAACAAGAAAATACACCTTGAAATATGAAACTGAACCATCTAATACCTTGGCAAAATGGGGTGTTAGAGAAGGGCGAAGGTATGTTTGATATATAGCTAAGGCTTTTTTCCCCCCTTTTTTTTTTCTTCTATTTCTATTTTATTATAGGAATTAAATGCTGAAAGGAAGCTTCATACCTTAATTCTGTATCTCTGATTATTAGCAAAATAATTTTCCTGTGCCTGGCTTCACTGAATTGTGTAGTCCAAAGTATTTATTAACCAGGATTTAGTGCTTAGCGTAAATTTTTGGATCATCAGCTGCAAAGAGTCTAGGATAATGAGCAAATGTGCTAGGCCCAAATCCAGCTGCAAGCCTCACTGAATCAGAACATAAATCTGATATCTGTAACTGCGTGTACTGAAATCAGAGTTACACAGAACAGGCTCCTGTTAATGTAAACTACCAAGCTACACTGTAAGAAAAAGACGACAGTATAGTAGGTGTTTCTTATTTCCCTTCATCTCCATTTCAAAGACAATAAGACCATGTCATGGTTCAAGCCTAGCCGGCAACTCGGAACCCCGCAGCCGCTCGCTCTCTCCTCCCCCTCTTCTTGCTCCCCCCGCTCCCAGAGGGATGGGGAGGAGAATCAAAATAATGTAACTCTCATGGGTTGAGGTAAGAGCAGTTCAGTAACTAAGGTATAATACAAACCACTGCTGCTACCACCAATAATAATAATGATAAGGGAAATAACAAGGGGAGAGGACACAACCACTCACCACCCGCCAACTGATTCCCAGCCCGACCCGAGCAGCGATCTGGGCCTTCCAGGTGGCTCCCCCCAGTTTCTATACTGGGCATGATGTGCTGTGGTATGGAATAGCCCTTTGGCCAGTTTGGGTCAGGTGTCCTGTCTCTGCTTCCTCCCGGCTTCCCCTCCTCCCTGGCAGAGCATGAGACTGAGAAAGTCCTTGGTCAGAGTAAACATTACTGAGCAACAACTGAAAACATAGGTGTTATCAGTGTTCTTCCCAGACTGAAAGTCAAAAACACAGCACTGCACCAGCTACTAAGAAGGAGAAAAGATGACTGCTGTAGCTGAACCCAGGACAAACCAGTTAGTAAAAGAGGGATGAAAAAAATGTAGGCATGTACAGTGCTTCTATTTCTGACAGTATAGTAAAGTCCTGGATTCATGCTGGTCTTGTACATGAGGTCCTCCAACCAACCTGCTGAATTAGAAACCATGCACCATCTAAAAATTCCAATATCTTTCACTCGACTCCTGATTTATTTTTTTTTACCCAGAGGAGGTGGAGATCATATCACTACAAAATCCATAAGCCCCAAATCTTCTCCTTAGAACTCTTAGATTTATATCTAAGCTCAAAACTCACTTCCCTTTGCAGCTGTTACAGCTGCAAGGGGACATGCGTGCTTGGCATATTGTCCTCAGCCCACCTTCAGAATTACTCAGTGCGCTACAACCTACAGTAGGTTGGCAATAGCCTGCTAGCTGCCGTGCACTACCATAAAGAAAGGGCAGCAAGTGTCAACAATATTTCTTGCGCACACTGGAGATACTCCTGGGACTGTAATAATAGTGGGAAGCCAATTTAAGTGTCCTAAATCTCCTCTGTAATGAAAATATTTCAGTTAAAGATAGCAGGGAACACTTTAGTGATTGAAAATTGCAGGCACATACTCATCCTTTTAGAACTTCAAGAGTCATAGATGCCTCATAGGCCATAAATGGGATAATCCTGATTTATGTCATTATGTCTCTTTCTAATGGGTTCTCACTACAGAATTTGCAGGCAGTGACATCTCCCAGGCTGGCAGAGGCCTCATTCAGGATTTAGAGCTTCATCTCTTGTTCAGGAGATCAGGCCAGTGGGGCAAAGGTTTGCATTTTTTTTATGTTATCTATCATGAAATGAAGTCATATTTTCCAAATAAGCTTTCGGCAAAGGTAGCATATAATCAATCACAGATAAATTGTCACTAAGGCCCCTGTTATCTGTTTAAGAAGAGGAGTAAAAGGCAATTATACATCATGTTAAACTTAGCAGCTGCTTGTTTTGTGGGAAATAAAAGTAGAAAAGGCTGTATTTGGACTCTCTTGAACTTTTTAAGCATGAAACATGCTGATACATTTAACAAGTGATCAATATTTCAAGGTTTTCCTTGGAATTAATCAGTATTGGTCTCCATCCAAAGCTAACGACAGTAGTGCTGATTCAATTCTAGCAATGGTAAGTTAGGCTTGACACATATATGTAGAATCTTATTTAATAAAACACTGCAAAAAGAAAGAAAAAAAAAATACCAAAGCAATGTGTGAAATCATGTAATGATCGTTCCTGGTTATCAAAACCACCAGATTTCTGAAATCTTTGAGTCAGAGGAAAAATGTTTGGAGGCAAGAGATTAAAATAGCTGCAAGTTTAAAGAAACAGTTGGATATGTTTTTCAAAGTACCTTATTTCAAATATTTATATGTAATGTGACAGTAGTGTAAAGCCAGGACGCTCCTGACACTGTATGTCTGAGTAATGACCCTACCCTAAGTAGCTGTTTGAATACAGAGGTATTAAGTAGAAATTCTGTTCAATCCAGAGTCATATAAGAATTGTCTAACAAAGGTAGTTTTTTCTTATGCTTTATGGTCATTCACTTTTAAAAGGCCTCTTCATCCAGTAGCCTCATTTTGACATTTATACTCAATTTTCAACAGGACCCTCCCTCAAAAGATAGCCATTATTTGAAGTGGATTTTTTGAAAACCTGTCTGCTTTTGATGCCTGAATGCAGAGTGTTCTATTCTGTCATTCTGCTTCATCCTATTCACAGCATAACTGTTCATTTAATAACACTACAATTTTGATTCCAAATTACAATGATTTAAGAAGTTCTTAGAAAAAATAAAAATACAGAAAGTCTTCTAGAATCTCTAGTCCTAAAATATTCTCTCTTGCACTCCCATGTTGGTGCTGGCTGTTGATATACGCAGCATGAAGTTCAGTTCTTTTTCTTACTATTACACTGATGAAGAAAGTCAGAATATTGACACTTCATCCAAAAATCCCTTTCAAAATTATTCCTTTTTCTAAATGAGTCCACAGGCTTGGAAGCTGGAGTGGCAATGAGAAACACAGAACTTACTGAAAGACCTTTGGAAAGCTCAAAGAATTTAGTCTTTCAGGTGCGATTTGCTGCCTGATCAGTCAGTAGGTTCACTTTCTTTTTCTCTGAAGTTCCTGAGTGGGCTTTGTAGATGAGCTGCTGTAGGGTGATTTGTGAACTGCTAAAAATGCATGCAAACTTTCCCTTGAAAGGCTCATGTCAATGTATTTTTCAAAATGGAATAGTTTATGCAATCACAGAGAGGCATAGCTTTGCCTCTCTGTGTCTTTGTCATCTCTCTTCATCAGTGTACCAGCATGTTGGTATAAAAACTGGTAGCATTTTTAGTATTCATTGGATTGCAGATAAAAACCAGAGGACTTCTGTCATTATAACTGGCACTGTAGGATTAGGTACCAACTGTCTGCCTCTAAGCAGCCTGTAAATTCCAAGGAGGGGCAATTTTCTTTTTGTATCATTTGTATCATGCTGGAAAAGGTAAATTGGGTGTTGCAAGAAAGAGGTGGGATTGTTCAGCCTGGAAAAATGAAAGCTCTGGGGAAACATTATTGCTGCCTTTCAGTACTTAAAGGGGGTGTATGAGAAAGATGGGGACAAAATTTTTAGCAGGGCCTGTTGCAATAAGACAAGGGGTAATAGTTTTAAGCTTTAAAAATGTAGATTTATACTAGATATAAGGAAGAAATTTTTTATAATGAGGGTGGTGAAACACTGACACAGGTTGCCCAGAGAGGTGGTGGATGCCCCATTCCTGGGAACGTTCAAGGTCAGGTTAGATGGGGCTCTAAGCAACCTGATCTAGTTGAAGACATCCCTGCTCATTGCAGAGAACTGAGCTAGATAACATTTAAAGGACCCTTCTAACCCAAACTGTTCTATTATCATATAAGATTCTATGATTTCCTGAACCCTATAAAAGTAAATGATTGTATGAGTATCAGTTCCCTAGGTAGACCAAGAGCCCAGTAAAGCTTCCTACTTCTGAGAAGTAAGGACAATACTCTGCCAGTTCTTCCTGTTTCCATTATTATACCTCTTCAGGTCTTAACCAATGTTAGATTTTAGTTTTGAAGCCCAAGAAGAATAAAGATAAAAGAAAAAAGGAGAAGAGAGGGAAGTTTTCCAAAAAGGAAAAGAACAGGAAAAAAAATGGAGCCTGTCTGAACCAAATAGGAAGGGACAGCTGGGCAGGTGACCGTCCAAATGTCATGTATTGGAGGCATCAGTCAAGACCTTAATCTTCTATGAAGCTGGTCAAGTGATGTATCTTCTCAGTGTTTCAACTCCCTTACCTCCGGTATCCCTACTTCTATGTACCCTGCATAATGCTTGGAGACCTCAGTGTTGCAAAGGTAAAGAAAGATGAGCCTTAAAATAGTGATCTGAACAGATTTGTATAGGTAAAAAAAAATGTAGGTAGCCTTAGCTACCTTTTATGTGTGTATATATATATACACATATATATGTATATATATACACATACATTTTATGTATACATAAAAAAATGTAGGTAGCCTTAGCTTAGAGGTTAACATTAGATGTGTGTGGTCACTGGGGCTATGAAGGGAAAAATGAAATGCTCTTATTTATGGCACAGTGCTAGCAGAGACTTAGAACACCCTGATCTGAAATGATGCAAAAACGAGGTTTGGTGCATCAGCTAAACAGAAGAGCAGCCAAAATGTGTTCCTCTGCAAGGACATCAATCAAATCCTCAAGCAGGGAAATCGTCTTGGTAGTAGTATTCTGAGTGATCATTAGTACAAGCTAGAGCTCATAGAGTTTCCAGAAGGAATAATTTCTTTACAACAGCTTCTTCTGGTTATCTTTCCTGTGAAGGTGCCCAAATCCTGAATTTCAGTGCTGAAAGTAAACTGTTCCTTCCTTCTTTTATTCCTCATCTTCCTTCTCTCCCCCTTCCCCTTCAGAATGAACAGTGAGCCTCACAAGCTTTGTTTCAAGAAACTAACAAGTTCAAACACAATAATAATACTAATGATGAGTAAATAATTATCTGTGTTTTCCATTCTGGAAGCGTGAAGACTGCCATGTAAGTAATACAATAGAACTTGACTCAGCCTGTTGAAGTCAGTGCACAGATTACTGTTGGTTTCACTGTTCTCCAGATGAGACCTCAGGCACAGTAATTACATACCACATCACTGACTGCTTTTTTTCCTGCTGCTAATTGTTACTTCTTGGTTAGCTGAATACTTAATAGAGAAGAACAACAACATCATGTTGTATCCATTTTTAATCTTTTTGTCATTGTTCTTTTTTTCCTGTTTGTGAAAAAAAGATCTGTCTGCTGGCAGTGATACTTGTAATGTCACATCTAAAGGAGCAAGATCTGCTAGAATGTTCTTACACGGTATTTCTTATACCGTGCTGTTGCATGGTATAAGAAATCATGTGTTCCAGGTGATAGAAGTCTAAAAAGGCATGAAAGCCTGATATAGTGTTAATATATGTGGACAAATAATGCTTTCTGAATAGAATTGGCAGTCCTGGAGTAAAGGTGGGACTTGATGATCTTAAAGGTATTTTCCAGCCTAGCTGATTCTGTGATTCTGTAATTCATGAAAGGAGTATAGATACATCAATAGAATTTTTCATTGCTGGCATGTGCTGTATTTCCACAAGAGGGCTCTGTCAGCGTAGCTGCAAAGACAGCAAAGCTGTGCTCCACTGCAAGAGAACACCCTGATGTAACTGCGGTCACATACAGAGCCATGCGCTGGATTAGGTTCCATGGATGTGGAAGCAGAAATTCACTTTCATCACTACAGTATAATTATCTCATGAAAATCTAATCAATATCCTTTAAGAAACCGACCATCAGCAGTGCCAGCCGGAAGTACCTTGCCTGTTTGTGCATCTATTCCCTGACAACTTCACCTTCTGCTCCCTTCCCATCCCTGCTTGTTCTCAGCTAAGAAAAGATGTTCTTGGCTTCTATTTTTTTGCTTCCTTATTTGCAAGCAAATTAAGCTCATTTTATTCCATCCTTTACCTGCTACAAATGTTAAAGACTGACAAATGCTCACAGTCACAAAGAGTTAGGAACTACTGAGCTGGATATTCCATTCAAAATTCCTCCTAAACCGAACAATTGTACTCTGAATGGTTGATTCGTTTTTGATATTGAACTCTTTAAGCTAATTTAAACACACTTGTTAAGAATTTGTAATTTACATTCCAGTGTTATGCTGCAGAAATGATTTCGGGTTTGTTCCTTTTAAGATTAGGGGGGAGTGTTTCAGCGATTTCCTTGCTACTCTTAGGCTTTTGCGTGCAATCCTGAAACGTGGCCACAAGAGGTCAACAGTGACTCGTAATCGCTGATATCCCCCTATTTGCATGGATGAAATACATTACAATAGAATTACGTTGTCAGACGAGATTTTCTGGTTATTTCAGACATAATATTCTTAAGTTTGGAGAAATAATTATAATAAAATTGCTAAAAATCTCTTTTTCTAAACATTTGGTGGTTATCTAGTATTACTTCTGGAACGTTTATTTGCTGTTTGCTTTTAAACAAGAATGAAGTTATCAAAAACTACATAAATTGTCTAAACCTGTATGTTCTCCTAAATGACACGATTGTCTTTATTCATATAATAATAAAACATTCATTGTCCAAAATTTGTTAGCACATCCAGAAAATCTGTTCGTATATCCAGGCACTGCCCTTACCTTGTATTTTCCTCTTAGTGCAGCTCTGCAGATCCTCAGATGTGTTCTCTCATGGTGTAGATTGCAGCTCTCCAAGTCTGTGTTCATGCTTCAGCCGTGTGTGGAGTGTATATTTTCTGCCATTGTGACTTGGCACCGTCAGTATCGCTTGGCCCTGGGGCTCTTTTCAGATGTGTGTAAATATATTTCATTGACATGGTAAAGTGGCATGTTGACTTCCCTCTGAAAAGTTGTATCAATTGTGTAGGGCTAGGACGTACCAGCTGATCACCATATGACAGCTTTTACTGTACCTGTTTATATAGACATAAACGAAGTATGTACATATGCCCAGCATTTACTTTATTGGCAACTAAACTTCAGTCATTCACTGCATGTGGAACTGGAAACTGCATTTTTTTTCCTCACAACCTTTTTTTATCATTCTTTGTCTCATAATCAGCTTCTCCTTTAAAAATGAGAATAAGACCTCAGCATTTACTAGAAGTAGCTGTTTTCCAACGAGAAAAGGCTCACCATGGTCATTTGTGATGAAGGGAAGCAGAGGTCAGCAACATTCAGCATTCTCATCTGTTCATCTAAAATGCACTCCCACATATTGCAAATTGCATTCTCATTAGCAGCCCATGTTTCTCCGAATGCAGGTAACATACCAAATTTTTTAATGGACACCATTTGTGTTTCATGCTCATTGTAGTAGCATATTAGACAATGGAAGGTTTATTGCAATACTTTCCACCTCAGCGGCATTAGCATGATAGTAACTAATGTGACTAGTAGTTGCTGTTGTGTATTTACTCATTTTGCATGTGCAGGTAATACAGAAAGTTACTTTTAGGGTTTGAAAAGGTTTTCATGTACATGCTTTCAGATGCCTTGAATAAAGAGAGTTCAATTAAAGGAAGTCATTTCAAAATATAATTGATAATTTTTAAGTAAATGTGGCCTTGTAACAGAATGCAGATGGCAAACCCACTATTCAGCTGACCCCTGGGTGTGATTGAGAAACAAGCAGGAGGTGCAATACATTCTATTAATTATTTTCACTGCTACAGTTGTTTGCTATACAATACAGGTCAACGGGGGTTAGACTGAAGCTTCTCCTAATATATTAGTAAATAAATTTGAACAGATTTTAATTTGCTAATGGAAAGGTCTGAGCCAGTTGCAAATAAGAGCGGAGCTACTTTGTCTTGCTCATTACTATGCAACATGGCTGTTCTCAGCCATTCATACAAAATGTTACATTTCCATAAAGCACAATGTAATTTGTCACAGGAAAGGAAAAAAAACCCAAAAACAACAACAAAAATCCCCAACTCGGTAAACTATATTAGATTAAAGATAAATGTGTATCATGGACCAATCATTCGTATGGAGTCTGTAGGATAATTACATGTTGAACACCTGCCTCTGAAGGCTTGCCAAATAATCCAGCATGGTATCTTTGTAATACTTACATGGTTCAGGGAGAAAAAAGTCTATGCTCTTTCCAAAGGGTGTAAAAAAAGTGAGCCTTTTTTTCACATGCTCCCTAATGATTTCTCACCCTCTTTTGAAGTCTTGCTATGTCCCCATTCCAACTCATACAGCTTCCGGTGCTGTACATTCACAGAATTGCAACACAGCACCAGCTGCATGACTGTTTGTTTCTCACTCAAAATGACAATATTTTCTACATAATGACAATCCCTAGGGTGTTTTTTCTGTAACTCCTTCGTAAATATTTGTAAATATTCTCATTTACAGATGCAGAAACAGAAGCAGTCTTGTCTTTCCCAAGATCTAGACCAGCAGTAGCAAAACTGAGAAGAGATCTAAGTATCCAAGCCTAGCAGCATTGTCTTAGTCTTCCTGCCTCCTCCTTTACATTACTTATGATAGCAAAGAGAGAATGACCACTCATTAAAAAATGACAGCTGATTAAGAGGTATAGGCAGTATGCTGCTGACAGGTGGTTTAGACCAGCAATACTACCTTGTTGCTTCATTTCACTGATTGTGCATCATAGTAAAGGTACCTGTCTTGAATCTCAACTTGTTAAAATTAGATCATGAAGCTTCACTCATGTGCATCACTGGTTCAGTTACTTTAGCATCTACCTCTCAGATGAATTTTAAAACTTGGGTTGGCCTGCTTGTGCAGTTAATTCTTTCCATGTTAGCAAGATAACCAAGGCTCTATAAATATTACAGTGATTCAGAAAACTACTGTCACTGGTGTTAAGACAGGCTTCTAAAGGGGAGAAGGAAAATTTCTTGTCATAGTGTTTATGCAGACAGGCATTTGAGGGTTCATGCAAAGACAGCTCACAAGTTGGTAGCTTAAAATGTATATCCTTAAGTTGTATTTGTTTTATCTCTACACAGAATCTTTTTTACCATCAACCATTTTCTCCATGTTTAAAATCTTGGTTTTCATCGGTGTAAGATTGATTTTTATTTTTTTTTTTTTTTGTGGGGGCAGGGTTTCTGCGGTTTGGTTTTGTTTTAACGGCTCCTGGTTTTAAATATTCCAGCTGTTTGTATTGCTCAGATGCATGAGGTGACAGGAAGGGCTGTTAATGTTTAAACCTTTGTCATTTTCACCTCTTCTTCTCTCTTTTGTAATGAAAGAAGTGGCACTCGATTTTAAAATGGATACAAATTAAGAAGCATCTAAGGATTAGTCCCTTAATTACAATAATCCTTAAAGGATTATTCAGAGATTGCCCTTACTAAAGTTTTAAACTTACCCATGCATTTTAAATCAGGAGCAGAGTGATCTATGGGCCAACAACAAAAGAGAGGGTTCAGGTTTGAGCATTGTTTGCATAAATATTTTTAGGTTGAGAAAACAGTCTACTTCAGACAACACCACCGCTGATGCATGTTCTGTTTGTTACTGATGAAATGCTTGCCCAGTGAATCTCGTAGCATTTAACTTTTCAATAATTCAGTGTCTAATTGCCATAGAAAAGCCTCAAAGAAGCAAACAGAAAGGCTGCCAAGGTCAATGGCATGAGTTTTCAGGCAAATCCCTTTCTGTCAATCCCACAGTTTTGAATATGAGAAGTAGGTAGAGCCCTCAGGGTTTTTTTTGTCATATGGATTCCTACTATCCAGATGTTTGAGTTGCTGATTTCAGTAAACCAGAGAGTAAAGGAAAAGATCTCCTAAGCCTTCCAAATCGCAGTGCTAACTTCACTGACTGTCCCTGCCTGGATGGTGACAGCAAAAAACATTTACAGGACTTCCATGAGCAATGTACTTTACACGCACTAATTAATCAAGATTACGAAGGCTGCATTCACATGTCTTTTCATATTCTGGCCTGAAATTATAAACAACTCTACTTTGACTGTTCCAGAGGGAGGGGAGGAAAGAAGGAAGGGTGTAAGGTAGGCTATCTTCTACTTTTTTCACCAAGTGCAATATTATCATTGACATTTACCTTGACTCCTTCCAGAAGCAGATAGAACTACTGTCAAATGGCTGAAAGGATAAGGCAAATGAAGAACATATATACATAATTCCACCAACTTTGGCTCAAGGCATGAATAGCAAAACAATTAACAGCAGTATTTAACTCTCCTGCTTTTTTGTCCTAAACAACTTTATTCTAATCTGTATCTTTTCTTCCATCCAAATATCGTTCTAGTTACTCATTGTTTTCTAGTTACTTCCTTTTTCTTTTGTTACTTCTCATAGGAAACATTTTCCCACATTAAGATATACAAACGTTTTGTCAAGGCGTACCACAAAGTGTAACAGAGGGGCGCAAGGGGAACGGAGAGGAGCAGGAGCACCTCTTCTATGAGGAAAGGCTGAGAGCATAGGGATTGTTCAGCCTGGTGAAGAGAAGGCTCTGGGGAGACGTTGTAGCAGCCTTTCAGTACTTAAAGAGGGCCTACGAGAAAGATGGGGACAAACTTTTTAGTAGGGCCTTTTATGATAAGCAGGGACTAGTGGTTTTAAGGTAAAAAAGGATAGATTCAGACTAGATATAAGGAAGATATTTCTTACAATAAGGGTGGTGAAACACTGGAACAGGTTGCACAGAGGTAGTAGAAGCCCCATTTTTGTAAACATTCGAGGTAAGGCTGGATGGGATTCTGAGCAACCTGATCCAGTTGAAAATGTCCCTGCTCATGGCAGGAGGGGTGAACTAGATGGCCCTTGAAGGTCCCTTCTAACTCAAGTCATTCTGTGATTCTATGAAAACAACTCAGTCTGCATTGTCCTTCACAAAATGCTATTCCCAAACAAAATGAGGGAGCAGAGAATAATAGTAAATATCCTCAAGTACTGAAACTAATTTTCCTATTCAGATTAGTGTTCTGCTAGGATTTCCATCATATGCAGCCCTGCATTATGCAAGAGAATTTTTCTGTGTTTGTTTCCATCCAGGAATGTCTTTGCCTCCAAAAGAAATTATACTGTCCCTTTGTAGTTGCTGAATACAGCTACAGTTATTATAGAGCAGCTTAACCTGAGGGCTGTCTATCTACAATTTTAATAACTTCATTGTACAGGAGCAGTTTATATTTTAGAGGACTTCCTATTTCCATTTCTCTGCAGTATTTATGGGTAAACCAGTGCACAGAAAGACAGCCACCTTAAAGTTTCTAAAGTGTCATTGTTATATCTCAGTTCAATAAAACAGTCATATGAAAATTAAACACCAAAAAGTATTGCAGGGAGCAAAATTAATTTCAAGACTGTGTTAAATATTAAGCTTATAAACTATTGTGTTCGAAAATGATCCTGAGAGCTGTATCGCCAATGGAAACAAATCACTGTATGATCAGAACTTTTTAATCACTAAGCTTGTTAAATTCTAAACACTGTGTGCCTATGCGCTTGTTCTGCTGCAATCTTGATTAGTTTTCTGCTGCTTTGATTATCTCCTTTGAAAGCTCACTTGAAGAGGTTAGAAGCCAAGGATAGCATTAAAAATTAGAAGCAAAATCTACACAGCTGAAGCTCAAGAATTTGGGTTTGTAACTACCATAAATATTTTATTAGATAGTGGGTGAATATTTTTGCAGAGAATAAAAATGATTAATTTGAATGTGTCTAATGGTAGACATAACACATTGGAATTTTTTTCCTGCATTATTTCAAAATAAATATGTATGAAAAAGTGCTAAAACACTGAAGCAATTTTTGTGAGTATATTAGAAGTTACGTATATTTTTGTTTTGTATGTAGGGTAATAGAGGATTTTATGCAGGGCAATAAAGGAATTACCCTTACTTATATTGCTCAAATCTTAAGAATGAAAGCATTTGCTTTGGTAATAAGCTTAAAGAAAGTTCTTTTGAAAATTAGTTACACATGTCAGCTACTTATTTAGGGTAAGATTTCAGTCATTGATACTTGAGACTAAGGAAGAATAATCTGCACATCCACAAGGAAATATGCATTCTAGAAAACATTTCCCTTACATGTTGCAGGAATTCAGAGGAAGTAAAGAGGAAAATTTTTAAGACTTTTAATATATGTAAAAAATTAGTGGCATATATCTTTCCCTTACACAATTAAAGAAAAACGCAACCTTACATTGCTTTCAAAATCGGATCATGGTCATATGTTTTACTACAGGAATGTTTTGTTTTCTAATGTCAATATACAAATATTTAAATCAAGTTAAAATATATTTATTATGATTAGTTAAAAGAAATATTACTTGGAATGCAATCATTTTTGTCATTTTCTTATAATTTTATTTTGAGGAATAAATGTTGTGGGGTGAATTTGTAAAATAATTAAAATTGCTCTTTTTTTAATCAAGCAATTTTGTATAAGAGATCTTCTTGCACTAAAAATGTATTTATGGGCATGGTTTTGAGAGCTTCCATTTACTAACCAGTTTTTTTTGTTAGAAGTATTTGTTGGTTTTGTCTGTCCTTCCTGTTTCTGCTTTAACACTAGAGTAGAAAAGAGAAGTAAATAGAAACACCTTTAAAGGGCATAAAGTGAATGGTGTGGATCTAAGCTTTGGGGGAGCTTCTGAGGGTTCTGGTGTTATTTGGGAAGCCCAATTACATTACTCATCCCAGCTGCTCACCTGGATGCTCACAGGCTCCTCAGTGAGCTGCGGAGTCACACCAATTTCCTTAAAGGTGTTCAGAAGTGGAGTAGAGTCAGCAGTGCTTTTCTTGGATTTACTGCATGGAATAGCATAAAGGGTCAGCAGTGATTTTAGGACTGGCTCTGTCCTCTGCATCTGTTTGGAAGAAGAACAAGTAATATTAGTAACTGCAGCTGTTTCTTCACAGCATGCTGTCCTCCAATGTTAAATGGAGACTTTGGTTTAAGGCTTGTCTGTAAACAGTTGTTTTTTATCAGCTACTGTAAATCAACTACATCTGTGCACGTTATGATAATTATTCTGAACGAGAACAAGCAGTTCCAGTAGCAGTAGAACATATCCTTACATTTCCAGTGTTAAATGCGTCAGTAGATCTTGATGTCTGTAAAAGAAGAAAGTGATCATGCGAAATGATGACTGGTCTCTCAGTGGGGAAGAGAGTAGAATCATAGAATCATAGAATAGTTAGGGTTGGAAAGGACCTTAAGATCATCTACTTCCAACCCCCCTGCCATGAGCAGGGACACCACACACTAAACTATGTCGCCCAAGGCTCTGTCCAGCCTGGCCTTGAACACCTCCAGGGTTGGAGCATTCACGACTTCCTTGGGCAAACTATTCCAGTGCCTCACCACCCTCACTGTGAAGAATTTTTTCCTTATATCTAACCTAAACTTCCACTGTTTAAGTTTAAAGCCATTACCCCTTGTCCTACCACTACAGTCTCTAATGAAGAGCAGGGTCTTTTTTCACTGTTTTTATCAATGACAATTCAGAAATGTAGAACTTTGGAGAATTCCATCACTGTCTGAAGACAAGTAAGACAAGACTTCAGAGTAAGAAGTGAAATGACTGAGTGCTTTTCTCTAGCCTTTTTCTTTCATGCACACTACCACAGACAGTACATTTGGCTTTAAGATTTATTTCTTGAGGAAAGCAGGCTAAAACTAAGATAGCAGGAAGTGGATAAGATCAAGAATGTCCATTTTCCAAATAACTAACCAAGTTGCTGTTATCAGGCAACCATTCTGAGACATCAGAGAAAAATGCAGAGTTTAGTGGCTCTGTTAAATGCACGTGTATTTCTTAGGTATGGCACTGTTTTGGCACATGCAGACAGACTTTATTTCCTGCTTTGCTATATGTCTCCTGACAAACCACATCACCTATTTGTATCAGTGCCCCTACTTTGCTAGTCTTCCATAGCCCATAGGCTCTTCATAGCAGAATCTTTTTCCTACTGTTTTATTGTGCAGCATTCATCGCAATAGGATTTTGATTTTAGTAGGACCATCTTTTTGAAAATCTATTGTAATACTAGTAATAATAAGAAATACTGTGGAATACATCGCTCCCTAGGACTAGAATAAGATGTTACTACAAATTCACTGCATTCAAATATGCATGTCCTTTGCAAATTGACAGAATACAAATAACATTTTCCCTGCACTCACTGACCTATTTTCTAATCTGCTTCTGCTTTCAGAAAAGACATAATAACTGTCTTATTTTTACTCACCTTTCTGACCTTGCTTCATCTGTGCTATTCCTTTTGTCCTCAATAAATCAGTGTTAGTATGGAGAAAGACTCCTTAAAGAGGGGACATGTCCTGCATGTGTTGCTTTTTCATTCCAGGCTGTCTGTGAGTGTTCAGGGCGGGAGGGGTGCGGTTGGTGTGTCTGTGTGTGTCTTCATCACCTTCTCTGTTACAAAAATTAATTACCTTTTTTTTTGTCAGTTGACAACAGAAATAATCAATGTCAGTATTCATTGGATTGATATCCTTTAATGCCTCTCTTAATTTTCACTTCAGCTGTTAATTGTCACCAGACTACTCAGCTTTTTGTAGGAATACCATTTACTGTGATGAACACTTCATTATCTCCTGGCACTGTTCTAAACATTGTGTGACAGTTTCCTCTAAAATTTAATGGAATGCCCATAAAATACCTGGGATACTAGAGGATGACAACGCCCTGAGATGGTTCTTAAGATGAGCATCTGTGGAAAGAGTTGGACTGTCTTTGTGTGATGGGAGGATGTACCTTTTTGTTTCAGTATTCCTATCTTGAGTTTTAACTTTTGGGGAAAGACTTGTTTTCCTGACTTTCTGTCCCACCATTTTTCTTACTTTTTGTTTAATTCAGATATCTTAAACTTCGTTTTTTTTTTATTTCAGAAGACTACTAAGGATGCAGCTATTGGGTCCTTGCTTGGGTACCAGAATAGAAGGGTGTGAGCAAGACAGAAAAGATTCTAGCTGAACTTTCATATGAATGTTAGTGTCTTGAAGTACTCCAAACATACTGACTGCAGATCACTTCCCATGGGGCTATATGTTTAGTGAAAATAAGCAAAAACCTGCAATGATGCCCCAGCATGACCTCAATGCAAAAGATAGAAGAGAAACAGTGTTAATATTTATTCTAGTGGTGATCAGAGCTGGAGGAAGGGGACATATTTTAAAGCAATTTTAACATGGACATCGGTTTTTAAGGAATTCTTAACTAACACGCATCTTTTGAAATCTTGGCCTTATTTCTGTTCAAAGCACATATGGGTTTGTCCCAGGTCAGCTGTAAGTCAGCATTTGAATGTTGCCTCTGAAGTGGTGACTACGAACATATTTCAAACCATGACTTTATACAATAGCCCATAATCCTATTCAAAGTCCTACATATGGCAGCCTGATTTGAGCTATATCAGGTAAGAGAGCAAGTAGACCTAGTGTATGATTGTCACTATTTCTATGTGTAGCTACAAGTATTACTTGTTGGAGATTAAAAACTCTGGAGAGCAGTCCCATAGATGATTCTCCAGTTTTCACAGGAGAGTTGATAAAAAGTGAAGAAATATCACTAAATTCACTTAATAGCTACCTCATCAGATGCGATGCTATATATAACACTTAGATGAGGCATGTTACTGCAGTTGACACTTGAAATTATTTCTGTGAGCAATCATTTAGGCCTTTTGGTACTGGTTTACCTCACTTTATCAGCCCTGCCACTGCCCATGATA
Source organism: Nestor notabilis (assembly GCF_000696875.1). NCBI lineage: Eukaryota > Metazoa > Chordata > Aves > Psittaciformes > Psittacidae > Nestor > Nestor notabilis. The sequence continues at coordinate 36,436 of NW_009916198.1, read as the reverse complement.
TGTTCAAGTGGAAAGTTGATGGCACTAACGCATAATCCATGAAACCTTTGCACGTCATTTAGAAAGTAAGGCCATCAAAAAGTTCATGTTAAGTAGACTTCTCCATTCATCAACAAAGTCACATAAAACACCAACTATTCATTCACTATAAACACAATGGGGCAAAAGTGCTACCGAAAAGCATGTTTTTCTACAAACAGCTTTAGCCACATTTTCATTTCATCTTTCAGCCAAACCTTTATCATCAGTGTGAGTACTATTCAACTGTTACAGGAGATTGGCTTTTGCTGATAATGTTTTTTTCAGCCTCTTTGCTGATGTCAAGAACACTAAGCTGCTATATCTCTCTGTTGCACCTTGAAGGAGGTGAAAGACAATAAAGGCTTGAAGTCAGCCTCTTTAGAAAAAAATCCCAAAACATACACATTTAAAGACTCTCTTATTTTAAAATGGACTGTGCTATAGTAGTCCCTGTATGCACCTCAATTTAGCTCTCCATTTATTTACAGTGGGATTTTTATTTGGCTTACCTATGCTAAATCAAATAACAGGAAGAATTTACAAAAGGCTAGGTGGCTCAGGATTTCAGGGAGATTTTGTTTCTAGATTGGTAGTGGTTATCCTCAGTAGGGAATAAAAACTGCATCAAAGTAGAATGACAAGAAATTATCTGAAACATCATTATGTGGATCTGGTCATCCAACAACTTAGATACTGTGTGTGGTTCCCGGAAAGCCAGTATTCCTACACAGAAGCTAAGCTATATTCCACCCTCTACTCCCAAACAGCCTGTAAAATAGGCAGAAGTCAGCTTGGTCATTTGAAGTGTTTTATTCAATAATAGTCCCTTCCTGTTGCTCCATTTTTCAAAGGGAGACTGATACCTTTTCCACATAGTATCATGATGGAGAGAACTGGAGGTTGTGCAAGCACTCTCATACTCCAGATTTACAGCAGACTTAGACAGCATGAATTGCTTTGCTGAATTAGTTATCGCCTTTCCTTGGTTTTGCTCAGTCATTCATGTTTCCTTAAAATAGTTTGACAGACATGAGAGAAGTCCCATCTCAAAGGCAGAAGTCAAGAAGAATCAGAGTCAACTGCCTAGAAATGGAGTCATCAAAGCAGTTGGGTGGACATCATCTTTAAAAACTATTTTTCCCATTACTCTCTGAAAAAAAGTTGGGTGAAATTCAGTGTAATCCTTAAGCTGTCTTTCCTGTACATATTGCCTCAGCTCTGGCCCTAGGTCAGCAGTGCTTGAAAAATGCTCACTTGTTAGAGGCTGTGCTGTGCCCTGTCTGAAAAAGAGCTGGTGTTCCCAGTTCAGTTCTTAATGGACAGGTGTTCACAGCACAAAACCTTCCATTACAATTGGCCCTAATTAGCACCTTTATCAGCAGCCTCCCCAGAGAGGCCAGAGAATGAACAGGCTTGGAAACTGAGCCACCAGCCTGGCTCATCGCTAGAGGTGAGCCCTCCAGGTCAAGGTTGAGGGGGCAGTGTGAGGAAGCTTTGCTGCTACTGCCTGGGCTCTAGCTGCTCCATGAATAGAGGACTTCAGTCTCAGGACTGTCAATCTGGCACCTTTCAAAAGCACTAAATTCACTTAATTAACAGACAGGAAAAAATAGCCTTCCCTAGCAACTCTTGCATCAAATGGCACTTATGTTACCTTATATTCTGAGCACCTAACCCTATTAGCATTACATTGTGTGTTTCTGTTGGAGTGCCTTTATGTACACACCAATCTTAACATACACACTAATGTATACCGGGAGATTTAGCAGCATTTTAAATTAAATTGACATTATGAAGTAGCATTTATGGCTTTTTTTATAATTATTATTTTCTATTATCTGTTATACCCTCTTAATGCCACAGAAGAGCATTTTTTCCCAAATTAATATTCCTTTTTTCCATGCAATTAAGTCACTTTCTCCTTTGAATTTCATGGTTCTTCTGATCATTTTGTCCTTTTTCTTTCTTGGTTTTTTTTTTCTTTCTTGGTACAAGGCAACATTTTGCATTGCTGTGTTCTCGTGATAGGTCAGTCTTTTGTCTATTAACTCTACAACACAGCAAAAAACCATATGCCTAGTTTTCACTCCAGAGAGAAGCGGGATATGTTAATTTGTACAATAATATAATATAGAGATAGAAGTTATCTAATTTTGTCCTGTCCTGAGTGTCATTGTTCATAGTTGTGCAATTCTTAGAGCTACAGGCTTAGCTTTTTGACACAAAAGAATATGCATTTCACAAATGTGTTTTAACAGTATTCTGTAGGTAAGTGAAGTTTTCCTTGTAGAAAACTGGTTTCCCAGAAATCTCTTAATACAGTCTCTTAAAACTCTTCTAAGTTCATGTATTTATTTGAGTAAATAATGTTTCCCAATTAATAGTGTGTTTACTCTTCAAGTAGGATTAGATGATTATGCTCTAAATTAGCTATCAGTTAATGACCAAGCTATACCTAACAACTTTGATTTATCATCTTAGAATATCCTTTCACATCTCCATTTTCTATAGCTCTCTGGATGATCAAGACCATGGTAAAGAAACACCCAGAAAGCAACCAGTGAGGTCTCTCTCAGTTGCCTGTGGCTCTATCTCAAGATGAAAATCTGGAAGATACGTTCTCAGCTCTGAAACTTCTAGGTGAATTCTATCCAGAATATACAAAGTAATTTTGTGAGGCTGTGTGGTCTAGACAGTAGGCGTTCTAGGAGGTAAGATTATCGTGCATATGAGTATCCATGTTTTCTCCTCTAGTGTCTCTTTCTATAGGTTATTTTGTCTTGGAAGTTCCGTGGATCAGGAGCTCTTTTGCTGTCCGTTTGCACAGTCTGCTGGATGCCAGGATCAGCTAGACCACAGCACTACCCACCTATGTTTGTGTGAGGAATCCAAGCTGGCTGCTCACAGATGTACCAAAACCTTAGACACTGTTTTCTGAGCAGTGGCAGCTGTAGGAGGGTTTCCTTCAAGAAAGCAAGATTATCTTCCCGATATTTGTGATATATTACTTTAAAGATGACAGAGTAATATTTTTCTCAGTGAAACTGCTTACTGTTGTAGCCAAAAAGCAATTATTTTTTGCACTAGTCCTTTTAATTGTTCTTTCAAAAAATACAGGAAGCTATTTGGGACATGTGGCCATACTATTTAAAACACAAACCAGGTTTTAATTGCTCATTCAAATTAGAGCATTGTCTTCATTCAGAAACAATAGAGAAATAAGGAAGAGCAGTACAAATCGGAGAGAGATGAAACACGTAAGATGACCAACAGCTGAGTGAAAACTTTCTACTCTAAAGATTGATTTGGGGCTATTATTTCCTGAAATTTTTGTTTCTGATATCATGTTCTGATCCTTCACAAATTAAACAACTGGCACCTGGCTAAAATCAATGGATTAACACCGCTAACCTAACTAATAGACCATCTGATATGTAATATTATATTTTATATATAATGAGATATATATATAATTTTTCATATGTCTGCAAACAAATGTGCTGATTAGCTTTATTAATAAGGCTACAGCTGTTGTTCAGAGTGGACATGTCAAGCAACAGTAGTCTTTCATGCTGACTTTTGTGCCTGCATTACATCTAATAGCCCAAAACTTATCTCTGACCAAACTCTATTCTGGCACAGGAGCAGGTTGCTTTACCTGGTGATAAATGAATGAGAAGTGGCTGTGCTGGAGGTTGGATGTTGGTGCTCCCTAGGGACTTTTCCCAACACCTATTGTTTCTACCTCACAGTACTTAATGCTCATCAGGTATCTTGAGGTAGAATCGCGACTGATATAAGGTACAGTGATTTTACTGTGTAATAAAAATAAACCTAAGCGTGCCAGTGTTGGCCCTTGATAAGTCAGCTCCAGGGACTGACTGGACCTAATCTGGCTCCTGTTCTTATTGTCTTTAATGAGCTATCTTCTTTTTTTCTTTTTTTTTTCTTTTTTTTCCCCAGAAAAATCAGGTTTACATCAATTAATCTGGTGTCAAAATTCAGTTTATTTTTAAGCAACAGAGCATAGCATCAAATTATAGGAGTATACTGTTGCTCTTGCAACCCACTTCCTTCTCTGGCATTTTGACATCAGAAAGGCTACAATACTAAGAGAACAAAATTCTTTGAATTATATTGTAAAGTACTTGTTAGTGAATTTTAGTTGGTGCATCATTCCTGAGTTGATTTAAGACTTCCCAGTTTTAGTTGGCATTTTGTTCAGTAATCGGCCATCAAGAGTTCTTTCTGAAATTTGGCTTGCCTACTCACTTATATTCCAGTTTTGTAGCCAGTTATGTCACCAGTATGTCTTTTGTCACAAGGCCGGGTGACAGCAGCATTTACATTTGCAAGAGAATGATCAATGAACTCTAAGTAGCATGCAACAGGTTTCCAGAACTCCCCATCACTGGCACATCTTCAGGGGAGGCAGCCAGTCTACCTGTCTTCCCCAGGAGTAGGAAGAAGTATGCATGCTGCTGAGTCCCAGGCCTTTTTCCTTCCAGGCACAGCAGGATTCCTGTGTTGAGGTTACAGGCAGGACTTCAGCTGAAAGTAAAGCTCTCTCCTTCTAAGATTAGTAGTCTTTTTGCAGCAAGCCCTTTACCTTATCTTCAGTTACTCCGGGACTTTTCCTCTCGTCCCTCATTCTTTCTGTTATTGTCTATGTTGTATTCAAAATGCCATGGTCCAAATCTCTTCACTGTGCTATTCCCATTGCTCTAATTCTTCCTTCTGGTTACTTACCTTTCACAGCTCTTGGCTTTCTCCTCTCTTTAATTCATCCTAGCATATGATAGCACTATGAGTTAAGGAAATAAAATATAGCACTCAGTTGAAAACACCACAAAAGTAACTTTAAAACATAGTTAGTCTAAAGTAGAGCAAAATTTGCTGAAGATTTGAAAGAATGTCACTAAAGAAGTGAAAATATGTAACCAGGAAATGAATGCAAAAAGCACTTTCATGAGCTGTATGGAGGAAAGTTAATGTACAAAACAAAGCATACACTATAGTGGTGGAATTTTGTGTCCAATATCTGAATCAAATGTGTGTTGATGTGAAAACTGGAGAATTATCTGCTAGATGCTTCAGAACACATCACTGATTCCTTAAGTATCTGTAAAAAAAACAAGTTATATGTGTGCTGCAACTACATTAGTATTACGTATCTTCTGTTTTAGGCTATTTTCTAAATTGTGTTTTCATGAGACTAATTGAGAGCAATTTGGACTTAACACTATCAATCATTTTAAGCACTTCAATTTTTGGTTAATATTTTTCTTTGTTCATTTTTAGCTTGATTTGTGCTTGATTATTAAATTATTTACCTTTTAAGAGGTAAAAATTAACAATAATGCATGGTTATTCCTACACATGAATTTCACAATTGACATCATTTTAGCAAATTGATAATCTTTTATAAAACTGGTTATTGTGAGAAATAGCTCTTCAGCACAGGTCTGAGCATTGCAGACCTTGAGAGCTAATCCTAGCTGCACCACGTACCTGGTAAAATCTAAGCTCATTATAAATAGTTAACCCTACTGTACAAGGCAGGACATAGTTTATCAGTACCAAGAGGTAACTGCTTTCTCTGTGCACTGGTTTCCCTTACTGTCAAAGACAGGCTTCCTTAATAGTCTCCGTTGGTCCTTTCATTTCACCACTGCAACTTTCAGTAAACTGGGAATGAATTTGATAGCACAGGGTATATGCATGTTAAATCACATCTGTGGACTGCAACTTATGGGAAAAGGGGGTTCTCATTTATCTCCCATAGAAGGATTAGAAAAATTCAACAGACTTGTGCATGTTGCTTTCAAAGGCGATTTTCTTTATAGCAGAGTAGCAAGTGAATGCCTTTGCATTTTACAACTCTGGAAAATATTATAACTTTTATTTAGACCAGGAAAGTCTTGGAGTGTCCAGTAAAAGATTTTGGAAAGGGTCTGATCAGTTAAAATTACATGCAACTGTGGTACTGTAGAAACCCAAGAAATTAGATTTTTATGCCTGCTGCGGGCTTCTGTTGGGCTGAAATTGGAAGCATTCTTTGACCAAATGGGCCCCAAAAGAAGAAATATGTACACAGTTCTGATAAAACAGCTTATTTTTAAGTCAGGTTTGTAAATCTGAATTCACAACTGAAAACAAGGCCATGCTGTGGGAATGAAGAAGAGTATTTAACAAAAAGTCAGAAATAGGTTTCTGAAAATAAGAGATTGTTAAAGTTATGGTGAACATGTGCAAATTGCAAAATATCAGCAAGTTTTCTCTGCTGCAAACTGTTCTAAAGCAGCTTTTCTGTTTCCCCAGCAACCTTGAGCAATGCTAGCTTGTTTCTTTGGAAGTAAATTAAATGTGACTTTTAAGTAGTTCATTATTTCAGTAGCCACAATGCCTTTCGGAAGCAAGGACATTCGATAAATCATATTAGGATTTGCTGCACTTCTGAAGGGAGGCAGATAAAGGATTTTTGCAGAAATAGTTTTCAAATCTACTACATTTTTTAGAAATTACAAAAATTATGTTTCTATTGATACAGGAAAAAAAAGAATAAACTGTATTTCCCATGCGTAAAGAAAGCTAAATATTGCTTGGTGCTGCACTGAAAGCCAGCAGCTCCTGCTTCACGTGCACACAGCCAGTGCAGGCGCATACAGCCCTTACTACAGCTCTACTTGAATTGTGTAGTTGAAACCTCTGCAAAAGTGCTCTAACAGAATGCCCACACTCAGCCCAGGTTGTGCAGTGTTCAGTAGCTGGTATGCTGAGAAATGCGCAGACTTTTCCATGACCCAATCTGTATACATACCACTGACTACAACATCATACTCTTCAAAATCTCTATATGATGCACAAAAATGGGTATAAGATTTCTGTACTAATTTATGATTTGCTTCTGATGGCAGTGCTGGAAGAAAGATGCTTATGAGATATGAGGTGTACAGATGCAGCTACCACACGCAGTGCCTCTACAACAGGCACTCTCCCAGGGACTTTCAAAGGCAAGCTCGGGAGCCTTTCAGTTTGATAACTACATATTTTTTCATCTGGGCTTCTTCAGATTGAGAAATGTTACCATAAAAAAATAAGCAACACTTCTTGAAATCACCTGAAAATTTGATTGAACCAAACTATATATTTTCAGGTTATCAATGTGGAAAGATTTGCAAGTGTTAAAATTTCTATCTCATTTTGGAAAAAAAATGTTGAAATATCAAACTGCAACAGCAGAGTAAAACTATTTGCCTTGCAGACTGACCAGTTAGCTGCTAAGTTAGCTGATCATCTATTGACTGCTGGGCTCTGTGTTGCCTATTTATTAGTTCAGTACAACAAATGAACCTGCACAAAACTGATTTCTTCAGATTCATACATTTATGGTACCTGCTGCCAACAGACAAGTGTGTCTTCGCTTAACATTTCATAATGAGGTTTGCCATTTCCCTCTTGAAAACCATTGAACTATGCTTAGTGTCTGTTAGCACTATTTAGTTGTTAGTAGATGGGCTGAGAAGATACTGCCATGCCACCAGCTGATGCCTTACAAGCACACCCAGTTCAGGGGTGAGCATGTGCGTGATGCACCTCATAACTGTGATTACGCTTCAAGTCCAAACATTGAAGCTGAGTCCCAAAATTAGAAGGAAGTCCCAGAAAAAGAAAATGCAACTGCCTCACCTCCAGCTCCCCTAGATAAAGGGCAGCCCTTTGGGTGTTCAGGCAATGCTGGCTTCTCCCAGAGAAAGCATCTCCAGCCCCTGCTATACAGCTGGTTGTTAATGCATGTCTGTGCTTTGTCTTGGTTGCACGTATTTGGAGCTAAAATATCAAGTGAAAGTAAATCTCATTCTGACACGTGGTATCTAAAATAGTCACGTTACCACATGCACTTAACTAGTAAAACTCTGCCAAGGGAAGCCCAAGGGAAGCAGGACCTCTCTCCAAATTACACTGTCAGTTAGATGGCAGCGGATCTGCCCTCCTCCCTCCCTCACCCAGAAACCCCAAGGCTAGTGGTGTCCATGAGTATGAATATTTTTTCATAGTGTTCTTATAAGTGATTGCTTGTGGCATCTTATAGTCTTATCTCAGCTTGTGCAGCCCCCTCATGAATATTCTGTACATATGGAAGAGTTTTCTATATCATTGCCCATTAACAAGGAGGATAATCACTCATTCAGTTATCAAGAAGTCAGTGAAGGCCTTTCCTTGAGCCCTTAGTGCAAAGAATCATGGGAGATCAAAGGAGGTTAAATGTGGCTGACATTATGATCATTACTTTTGTTTTCTGTGTAATTACTATAATAAAGTTGATCTAAGATAAGGAAAAGGGGTATTAAAGTCTTTTAGGGCTAAAAGACCATATTAGTAACTCTTTACCTTTTTTAGTCATGGGACAAAATGCATATTTCAACTGATACATATAAATGAGCATTCTTACATCAAAACCACAGGAAGGTCATAAGTGTACATATAAATGATACATTATTACAGGACTGCTCTTAAGAAAAGTTAAACCAGTATAAATGCAAAAGGGGAGAGGAAGCTGTAATGATGCATCATTAGTAAAAACAGCAACACTGAATTTGAGGTTCAGGCTGAAAAGTGGCTTTCTTATTATCTGGAGAATTTGAACTTTTTAATTATACATTAATGAGTTTTACCTGTCTTTTCTTAGCTGTTCCATCACAATTTAGTCATCCTTTGAAAAGCCAGTGCACTAAATACATTCATCTACATTAGCGTAACTCTACATTTACAAAAGCGACTCAGACTGTGCAAATGATATGAATGTAGTACAAATCTGGCTCATTTACTGTTCTTCTGGCTGTTCTGGATGTTACCAACACTCCAGCAGAGCCAGCGGAACTATCTGGCGTAGGATTTTAACACAAAATCAAGTTTCCTTAAAATTCCATTGCCTGTTCCCAAAGCAGGGCAGTAGTATCTAGTTGCAGAAACTTCACCATTGCTATAGCTTTTCCTGCTGTAAACATGAGAAAAGGCTGTCCAAGAAGATGAGAAACATACTATTTCTGGCACAAGGCAATCTCCTATAGCCAAAGTGGTAAATATCTCTTGTTCTGGAACCTGGAGCTTTTAGTTGTTAGCTCTAGGGTCTTTCACATTACCTTGCTGTTTAATCTGCAGGAAAAGTTTCAGTCTTCTTGTACCTGGTTTTGATTTTTTTTTCTCCTTGTGAGTTACTATTTAGGTAGAAACTCGTGTTTTGAAATACAAAGATTGAACCCACTTTGCAGTATTTCCCTATTTTGCAGGCTTTGAGAAATTGCCACCCAGTTTTTTTTCTTGTATATCCCTTACATCTTACATATTATTTTCAGTTTATTTCAGAAAACAACAGACTGCTGATTTCATGAGTCACTTGATGCAGTTATCCACTGCCCAATGTTGCTATCCTTAAGAGCATTCTCTAGGGCCCATGTCTTATACCCAATTGATGCACAGTTCCTGCCACCAGCAATTTTCAGTGTGTAAAATCTATTCATAATTAACAGAAATAACAAGGTGTTAAAGTCATACTTGACTAGGAAAGTTTTCAGGAGGAACAGAGTAAAAGTATTATAAATATTTGTAAATATTTCCTTGTAAATATGATAGTCTTTCTTAAACAGGCATCAATGGGATATGGTCATTTGGGTGCCTTTATACTAGAAAAAACATTAAATTTCAAGTCTGAGGAAATGGTGATGTGAGGCAAACAAGACAGAGGCAGCCTGAAGTTGCTCAGGTTGACTACTTAACTTGAAGTAACTTGGAATCATATACTTACTATTACCAGTTTTCAGAACTAGCTACAACTTCAAGACTCCATGCACAGCTAATAGAAAATAAGATAAAGATCTTTAACAGTGTTATCAAGTAACCTTCATCTGCAGAAGTATTAGTGAAGGTCTTCTTTCTAAAATGAGATATATCAACTATGTGGCTATGAACTGGTTAAGATTGCAGACTAGAAAAAAGTACACTTGAATACACAATTCCAGGTTTTACTAGAACTATGAATAATTGCTTTCACAAGCAATATTACGCTAATAACAAAAACTTCAGCTGTTCACCTGACCCTACAGGTCTTACAAGCACTCTGCCATCATATAAATGAAGCACAGGAGCTAGATTCTTTTCCTTTAGATTGCGTTTTTCCTGCATTTCTTCCTTGTTGTAATTCAATGTTCAGGATTGAACTACATCTCCCATCAAGCAATGCAGTCTCTTCCCTGACTAAGAGAAGGGTGCAGGACAGCAGTCAGAGCAAAGATTTTTTTTCAATTCATGTTTCATTAGAGATTGGAACTCATCTCACAAAGTCATTGGGGTTTAGAAATGCATTTTCCAAATTCCTTTCTCTTGTATAGATTTTTCTGTGTCATATCTGGGCAGCTACACAAGAACATCTATTAAATTAGGTGAACTGGTCCAGGAAACAAAATTATGTGCGTGGCTAATTAACTCTGCCTTAAGTGTTAATAATGATGACAGGTTGGTGTGTTTCATAGGAAGATATGTGCTAGAAAATATAATGTGGTAATGGATCAGAGGCCTTTTAAGTGCTATGAGTTGTTCAATAGTTCTTCCTTGTGAATTATAGTTAGTCAAATATGTGTTTGTCAGATGTTTAAAATTCAGCACAACTTTGTACAATCATGCAAAATTCCTGTTGCTAAGACAGTCACAGGCTTTGGCCTGTTTGAAAAGTTTAGCTGTCCTTCTTCTTGTAGTGTTATACCTCATAATAACCTCTGAAAAGCAATCAAATAAATATTTGTGAGCAATGTTCAGCCTAACAATTTGTTGTGAATCCACTTAATTATTTCTCTTAGCCATTTCTCTATTACCAACCACCGTATTGCTAAAGTACTTTCTATTTTTGCTTGAAGCATTTATGTAAATGGTCCCAAATTTGGGGTGTTTTTTTGTTTTTTATTGGTTTGATATTTTAAATCCTTTTGTATTTCTGACGGGCACATTTGTCTTTGACTTTTCAGCCTGCAAGCTGAGGAATGCATGCAAAATTGTACACTCTTTATGTATAACCACTCCACACATAATCCTCACCTGTAGCAGGCACTAATTCGCTGGACAGTCCTATTTTTTAAAGTAATAAGGCAGTGGGGCTGTACTAGCAGAAGTATTCCATGGAAGCAAGACAATCTGATGGGGGTAGTCTTCAAATTCTACTTTTGAAATGCTGAAAATTAAGAAATATAATTAAACTGCAACTACATTAACATTTATATAAAATATAAACTAAATGCTTATCCTGATTCACCAAACAAATTACAGTTTGAACATTATTTAAAAAAAAAAACAACCCACCCAGCTACTTATCAATGGCACCATTTGAAATTATTGCTAGTACTACAACTCTAAATGCATAAGATGCCTTAAATACAAACCCTGAACATTTACATACTGATTTCATGAGCAAAGCAGAAGGTATTTGCCAGTAACAGTACAGGACTCAGCATTTTTATTGTCTGAGTAATCCTGGTTCGCTCTGATATGAAAATTCAATTATTTTAGAAGTGGTCGTCTCATTAAATTTTGACAAGGAGCACAAGCTCAGTACCAGCTCTAGCTCTGAGAGGCTGTGGGTGCCTGACAGCTCCACGGTGAATTTTAAAATGTAGTATTTTTACAGGACAAGATTATCTGACAATTTTATATTAAAAAAGAAAAAATTAATCAAATACATTGTAATATACAGCACTGGTAACTTGGCTTTTTATAGATGTTTTTATGAAAATTTATTGGAAGAAAAAAAAGAGTCCACTGTTTATTGCATCTTTTCCCCAAGCCCACCTCCATATCTTGTGCTCCACAACTGTACTAGGGAAAAAAAGTGTGTCTTTATGTGAGCAGCAAGTATTTAACCACTCATTGTTAGCGTTTTCTCTCTCTTCTCAATTGAAAAGTATTTGTAATCATTTTTATAAATATGATTTATAACAATGGACAATCTTTTATTTAACCTATATATACACCATTAGCACTATCAAGGAATATTTAGACAAAATGGGTTTTTTGAAAACCAGAAAATATCAGTTCATTGAAACTAAAACTTTTCATGGGATCATAATACTTCTGTAAGACTGGGGAAGGTTTCTTAAGTTTAAGATTACATACCATGGAACAGCAGATAGTCCACAGACTGTTGGAGTATTCAGACTTAGGACCTGAACCTCTTTTACGACTGATCTTTCACCATCCAGACAATTACAGTCTGACCATGAAGATACTGTTTATTATATTCTAGATTTCCCCTAGTCTACTCTGTTGAAAGTGTTGCACACTTTATAATCCAAACAAAACAGCCAACTGTGGACAGACAACATGGAAAGAAACAAGCTCAGGACTAGATCTGTAGGAGTATAAAGAGTTACATAGCCTTTTGGCAGAGTCTTTCATGCCAACCTTAGATCATGCTCTTGAGCTGTAGCAGATCTACATTCTAGTTCCTACGGAAAAAACGCTTAATTATTTTGGAAAATGGAACAGCTCCAATAAGAAAGATGAAAGTGTGCTATCTGCTTAGTAGTGTGGTACTTACGGTAATTAGCTCGGGGGGAACAGACGAGGAAAATAAAGACTTGAACTAATTCTTCTGTAAGTCTTCCATAGGATAGGTAAGTGCCCCAATACCAGACTATTGCTTCTTCAGTAGGTTTCACAGTTCTAGGATTGAACGGTAGAGGAGGAATTTTGTGTTTGTTCCACCCCAATCTAGAATGTGAAATCTGGGGAAATACTAGCACATTTTGTAGAATGAGAAAGTTATTTCCCTGTGCGGCTCTGATAGTTTACCTCATACAGGACTGTGCCTTTTCAAGCAACTTGTTTTAGCTGTTGAATGGTTAGTGAGCCATGAATGTACAAAAAGTAATTTGCTTCAAATTTGGAAAGACATTGCAAGCAAACATTGATTTATTAGCTTATTCATGGCCATTTATTCAATATTATTTTGAGACACTCACTGGATTTTCAGTCTGTGATTTCTTATAGTTACTGTTATTCCATCAAACAAAAAAAATGTATTTGTTCACATTATTTTGAGCACTTCATTCTTACTGCTGTAGAAGAATTCAGTAAACCAAAGGGCCTGTATACTTATTACTGCAAATTTGAGATAGTGGCATGAAGGAAACAAATCATCAGCTGGTACTGCAAGATCAACACAAATGTCCCATTTATGATCTACCCAGGATTCCTTGAAAACAAAATGTCAACCAACGTCACATTTGGACCAGAAAAAGAGAATTATCTTTAAATATGTACAAATCTGAGCAACAGAGGAAATCCTCACTATGACAGTAGCTAGAGGGAAATTATTCAAGGGTACCTTGCATGGGGAATAGCAGACATAGTACACTACCCCATCTATTAGTTAGGGTCAGGGACATTTGAAATACAAGCTTCCTAGAAAAAAAGCAGTTTGATTTTTTTCCTCCATATTTTAATTAACTTCTGTGAAGGTCACACATATCTCTATCTCTGAAATGCATAGTGTGTCACTCATTTTAAAAATCTGGATATTTAGCATTATCTTGCCATTATAGTCCAACTTTTTTAATCCCGAATTTCACTTTAGTGATCAAATTAAAGAAATGACAAGCTCCCTATCCTTACAAGCTAAGCATTTTATGTTTTATACTCAGATATACTCTGTGTGATATAAGATGAGACTTCATAATGGGATTCAATGCAATTGAGTGCTAAATTATAGGAGGCTTATATCACAGAAAATTATAACAATGAGAGAAGAATTCATATCATGGCTTTAGTAAGAGAGGAAAATTAAGACTTTGCAATTAAAGTAGTAACCTAAAACTTTAAAATAATTTAAACAGTTACTGAATGCATGTAATGTCCTATACTTATCTGGAAGCAGGATTGGCAGTCGTTTGAAAGGATCCAAATGAAATGTGGACAAGGTGTATGTTATGTCCTCAGAACGCAGATCTGTCATTTTCTTCATTGTACATGAATACATTGGTATTGAATATCTCTTTCCCACAAATTCACAGGCTCCATGCAAGACTAGAGAGAAAATCAGTGTAATGTTATCGTTAAATTGATGTTGCATACAACTTTATGATAGTCCTGACAACTGCAGTTTGTGAATTTGCCAAGAGCAACCTGGTAAGTGATTTTCAGAGATGAACACTGAACTATGTAGTAAAATAATACTTTCCTTCAGAAGGATAAAACTGCAATTTTCTTGTAGACATAATTTACAGAATTATTACTGACTATTTTAGAATTCCACTGGGTGAAACACTGAGGGTTTGAGAAGGGAATTTCTTATCCTTTTAAAAACAGACAAATTTTAAACAGACAGGGTATCTATAGCATCTGTCTAATAACACAGGAGGAACCTGACCTGGAAAACTAGTGATAGATTCCTTTCCTTATTCAAATCTTCTGCCTGTTGAAATCTAAGGTACTCTGTGATTCATAGCTTTGAATAAAAGAGCCCAGGTTCATATTCTGATTTGTTCTCTCATGCCTTTGGAGTGCAGCCTACAGTGCATTTAGAACTAGGTTTTCATATGTGCATTACTGCATAACGAGATCTTGCCACAGCTATTCAGATTTTCTGACCTGCTGAAACATAGAATTTTATGTAATTATTTAGATTGCAAACCACAGTGAAAATTAATCATTTTAAGTATCAAGGAGGAAAAAAAGCTTGTAAAAAGATATTGCAAATTATACTGATACTTGATGTTTAGGTTTCTTGCTGAAAGTTATTTTAGTAATCTCGTAGGAACAAAAGAAAAAGTAAGTGTTCAAAACAGATGTTTTATCTCTAGTTGGTTTAGACCCAGTCACCCACTCCTGTGGACTGCAGATGAACATTGACATCAATGACCTAATTGAAATCAATGGCACTAATTGCAATAAAATAGATATATGTATCTTTCTATGACAAATTTGAAGGCCAGTTGTAAAGCAAAATGCTCTGCACTTGTTTGATTCCTTTCCAATGTAAAAGAAGGCATTAAACTTGCTTCTTTTTAGCTTAGAAAATAACTTTTATGGTGGGCTGGAGAACTTGCAGGATCTGATTGTCTAGAATGAGTTAGCTTTACAAAGACCAATGCAATTATATCTGTTCTGTGTTCTTAGGTGGTAAATTCCAACATCCAAGGATCCAGCTGATTGGCTGCTGAGGCACCTTTAGCTGTAATGATGTC